>NC_089594.1:78371935-78514011 GCF_019320115.1 Miscanthus floridulus | reverse complement strand
TAATAAGTCAGGATTGAGTCTAGATCAAAGGTAAGAAGAAAGAAATTGAACTTTCAAAATATCATGTTTACTTTCCTTGATCCAAATCATTTTGAAGGTTTTCCAAAGTAACCTACAATGATCTTAGATGGGAACTGCTCTGATACCAGCTGTGGCAGAACCTCCTAAGGAATCGGGCCCACATGCACCTATCGTTGTCTTAACAGACCTCAGATAGCATACACGAGTTCCCAACAACTCAACAGGTCTGTCGGGTGTCCTCGGGAAACCCGAATCATCCACGTTTCTCTTTTCAAACAGGATCCCAATCACAGTCATTGCAGATTACAATAGTTTATTCAAATATATACCAGAGTAAAAGATAGCGAAAGTCTTAAGATAACATAGTTACAAACCAGTTGTTTTCAAACTTACAATACCAAAAGTGTCATACAACCATAGTAGCGGGATAATATTACATTAACTTTATTTATCAAACAAACTAGTGCCTTGTCCAAAGGCCATTCATCACTCCTCATCGTCATGACTTCAAACACAGACATGCAGCAGGGACCAAAACAAGCCTGCGCATGTGACTCACCTGCAACAAGGGTTAACAAACCCTGAGTACGAAAGTACTCAACAAGACTAACCCGACGTAACAGGGTGTAAGACTTTAGAGATGCAGGGGTTTGGGACAAGGTAAGGATGTAGCAAAATTCAAGTCCTTTGCCAAAAGCTTACTATATGTATCCTATTCTCAATTTTTACCCCTAAGTCCTTTTTAGTTCTTTATCTCAAACTAAATGTACATTTCCCATATTCATTCCTTCTCATTCCATTCTTTTTCTCATATTTTAGTAATTCACCAGTACTACATTGCTTCTGTAATGAATCGAGTCTCCATATCCATGGAGCACCGGCAATATCGAATTGATTCAAGTCCTAGCTGGGGATTCCTTATCACACGACATATGTAGAACTTAATCTTGCATATATCAACCTCGCTACCGGATCCTTCTATACTAAGCCGTCTCCACGCCACCCGAGAGCACGCACACCTCAAATCCAGCCACATTCCAGCCACGAGGGTACACGCTCTACTCCCGCCATCTCTCCACTCCAGTGCGTGGGCATTCGTCTTAGTATCGGATTAGCCAGAAGTAGGCTTACCGGAGTATGTGACCAGTACTACAAAGTGTCTCGTTCAGAAGATCCACAATTAGGGCCTTTAAGCGACATAGTCAGGCAAACTTACCCAACCTTCAAGATAAGTCACCCTGCTAGTCTCTAATTCCATTCTACATTCTTTCTTCTTTGGGCCAGTATGCCATCTTTGATTGTATCGAAACTTTTACTTTGAAAGCCTACCATAAAGCATACTAAGCACACTACGCCTTTATAACGAAAACATCTTCAAGGATGGTAAACAATTATCAAGGTAGGTAATGCATCAAGTAGGTAACATTTGAATTAAACAACTTAATGCAATAAATAACATAGGTGATAAACTTTTCAAAGTAAACAAGGGTAATGGCTTAATGCATAAACCGAGGCTTGCCTTCGTTGACGATTTCCGGTTCCGGATTAGTACCATAATTATCAAATCCCGTGACAACCGGGGATTCTTCCAGAACTTGCTCAACTAGAATCGTTTCGTTCTTGGGTTTCTACACGAAATGATAACATATGCTTTAACATGATGATAATGTAAACATGATGCTTTCACGGCACATGAAATATAAAAACAGCCGCAAACGATTTTATTTCGCGGTACAGTTGCAAGCCAACAAAACCAACCTATAACCCTATCATTAAGAACCACACATGTGACTTGACCTAATGGATCTTGGAACCCTACTAGTCACAAAATATGACCAAAACAAGATCCAACACTAATCAAACACTTAGGGTTTGCCTTTATTATTTTTGAATTAATTTTGGAATTAAGCCCAAAAATGAACTTGTTCCAAATGACCTGAAAATTTTATGTAAGATTCCTAATGACAAATTAGTGTACCAACATAAATTTCATGATTTTTGGAATTATACAGTGACCTACAAAAATCATGGAAATTGCATTTTTCAATTAATGGACTGAATATTTGAACATTCAAAATTTATCCAAATTTCAAATTTTTAAATCATACTAGAACATGTACAGAAGCTACACAAAAATTTTCAGAATTTTTGGAGCTATGATTATTTTTCTACAAATTTCCAAAGATTCAGTACTATTCACAAATTCAGAAAATAAAAATCAGCACTGTTCTTCTTCCTCACTCGCACTGACAGGTTGACCCCACTGTCAGTGACTCAAGCAACCACGGCGGCGCTACCCTCACTGACCAGCCACAAAACGCGCCGGTGGTGGACTCTCCGGTGGAGACCGACCTCACCAAATGATCTTCTACTTCCTACGAATCGAACTCAGCTATCAGAAAGGAACAAGGTGCACCGGAGACACCTCCACGCCGGGCATGGCGGGCGGAGGCACGTCGGTGAATGGCGTAATCACGGTGACGGTACAGTAGGGACTAAAACAAAGTGATAAACACGTTCAGGAGCTTACTATGATCGCGATGGTGGACTCGGTGAAGACTGAGATGGTCTGGAGCAAGCCTGGCCACGGTGAGGCAGTCGTGGCGGAGCTCCGACCGGTCACGGGGAAGACGGGTTGCGCCGGGCGATTCCGGCCAACACCAGCGACGAGAGCAAATCGCGGAGGAGCGCAAGACCAATTCGATCGCGTTGACGTAGCTGGGAATGACTAACGCGGCTCGACGATGCCTACGACGAGCGGTGGAGCTACGCGGTGGCGGAGCAGAGCAGAGGGAAAGAATGGGAGCGACGGCGGCGACTGTGGCTATTTATAGCCCGGAAGAAGGCGTCCGGTGTCGCCAACGCACGGGCGGGTTCGCCACGGAGGTTTGGGCGTGTCACTGCGCGTGAAAGCGGTGAAAACCGATCGGCGGTGACCTCCGCGTGGCGCCGGCGGCAAGCAGAGAGGTGGAGGTGAATTTGTTGAAATAATTACAGAACTGCCACTGCATTCATTTCTCAAATTACTCAGAAATTTTCTAAAGAAGTTGAAAATCTCCAAAATGAAAGTTGTTCAATTTTTTAAGTACTACAACTTTGGTTTAAGAAACATTTTCAAATTCTGCCTCCATTTTGAAATTCAAATTTGGGGTACATTTAAAGATTTGAATCATTTCAAAATTACTCCAAATTTTATATGTAAACTTGAAAAACTTTGAAAACCAAAGTTGATCTTCATAAAATAATCTCCAACTTTGCTTTTTGCCTCAACCCCAAATTCCTCATGGATTTTGAATTAGTAAAAAGGGGCAAAAAGGACTTATATAATTTGAATATGAATTCAAATTTGATTTGTCTACCTCTCACTTAGATTTTGATTTTTGACCAGTAACATGGCCCATTAGGATTATTTGAGTCAAAGGACATATGACCTCACATGATCACATGAAATTTAACCCCTGTGGTCATGATCTGTATTTAGGGTTTTTGAAACACATCACATGAAAGAACAACATTTTGAAATAAACCTTATTTAGTGAATGCATTCAAAACTTTATACAATATGAATGCTTTGCAATGCACATGATGACATGTCAAATTTTAGTATTAGATCAAAACACCAGAGGTGTTACAGTTATGCCAACCAACAGTGATGCCTAATGCCTTTAGGCATCACTACCACTTTGGCTGTGCTGGCATATCAATCAGTATCGAAGCCGGTTGCCAACCGGAACTAAAGCCCGGCCCTGTAGGAGTCTGTAGAACCCGAACTGATACTCCCTTGGGTTTCCTAAAGCAAGTCATTTTGAGCTTGTCCAAAGTCAAACATTTTGAACATTAACTAGAAATAAATTCTTTTGTGTTGAGTTTGAAAATGTGAAAGTGATGTAAGTAGATTTGTCTTGAAATGACGCCCCCGTTTGCTTGAGATTCTTGCTGTTGCAGCAGCGGCTGCGGCTGCAGGGATACACCTCTAGTTTCATAATGACTATATTTTATAAATATTTTATAGCAACCTCTCGTGCATTGTCCATACGGGCGACTCAAGGGGGGGGCACTGAGCCACCGTCGCCGCTCTCCTGATAGCGGTGGCGGCGGCCCACTGCGGCGCCCAAAAAGGCCCTCCCGTAGCAGCTCCCCATCTCCCCCTTCCTCTCCTCTTCCCCACCGCCTCCATCGATCTTTGTTTTTCTGGCAGCAAGGTTGGCCAACGGAGATCTTGAAACGGCGGATCCGAGTCCTCTGAGCCCGGATCCGGTGACCCCCACCCCGGATCCGGTGCATGGCGGGCGGACAGGAGCAACGGGTGCGCTTGAAGAGCCTTGTGGCTGCCAGCGGCGAGTGGACGGCAGTCAGGCGGCCTTGCCCACGTGCTGGCCTGTAGTGGCAGCGGTGGGCGGCCAGCGCGCTGCCTGGATCTAAGCGCAAGGAGAGTGAGACGCTTGAAGGTGGCGTGGCCCACGCAGCGGGACCGTTGCTCGTCGTGCTCATGGGTGATGACGGCATAGTGGAGCGGCGCATGCAACAGCTCGGTGACGCGCCCAAGGCCCTGGCACTCTTCTCCCGGCTGCGCACCACAGGGTCAGGCCTGACCTCAAGGCATACAATGCCGCCGTCACCGTCTACTGCAAATCCGACCTTCTCCACGAAGCCAAGCGGCTGCTGCTCCGCGACATGCCAGCCAACGGTGTCGCACCCGACGCGGAGACCTTCTCCCCCATCCTCGCTGTGCTGGCGCGAAGGGGGCGGTACCTCGTGGCCTACAGCAGACACCAACCTAGCGGTACTCCCTCCGCCCTGTGCGGCGGACATGGCAGCTGCTGCAGCTGCTCCCACTCCCGCTCCCGTCTCCGCCGGCAATAGCGGCCGAGCTCATCGCGCGACCAAGCCCCTCGAGTTAAACGACGACATCTTCCTCATCCAGGTAGCGGCGACAGCAGCAGGGCTCCAGTAGCGGTGTGTTGGTGCCTGCAGTGGGGGTGACAAGTCTCCAACGTCACTATTCCCCTCTGGATTCTACTCGTCGTCGACAAACTCGGCTTGTCGCGCTGTGTCTGCGTTGCTTCCATATGCATATGGAATCTAGGTGAAAACCCTGTCTGGCTGTTGCTCCAGGCCAGCGACGATGGCGCATTTTGCATCATATCCCTCCCTAGAGGCATCGTTGTAGATTTCAGTTCCTTCTGAGCTCGCTACATCCGCTGGGCAGATCTTGGGGTGAAAGCCCTTACAAGCGTGGTGCTCCGGTCATCGACGGTGGCGTCTGTGGACATCACATTCCTTAGTGAAGGCATTGATACAAGCATGCCTGCTTCTGTTCGCGCCCGGCATGACCTTGTGCTCTCCCACCCCATCTTGTTATTGGTCTGACTACCCTCCTACCCCTTGGCTTATGCACACACTGCTTGCTGCCAGGTGCTCACTATCAACGACTTGCAATGTCGTCCTCTAGCTCACTTGAATGCTTCGCCTCATCATATGCTAGGCTGTGGGGACCTTGATATCCTCCTCTGGATCTCCTCGTGCTCTTCTTGATGGTTCTCCCCCTTTGAGGCTTCCTTCCCCCAAATGGCGTAGGTGGGCTTCGGTTGGACCCCAGATGCTCTTATAGGCGATGTAGCTCACGGTTGCCGCATGTTGGTTTCGACTCAATGTCTTACAACTTCTTGGTTGTAAAGGACCAAAAACGGCGACCAGAGGGAGCTGAATGAGAGCCACAAATTTCTTTCGTAACTTTCGGCCGCTGTCCCAAAATCACCGCCAAACACGCAAACCAAACACCGCGATGTCCACGACCCAAATGAGTGGGTGGATGTTCCCTAAGAACACATCGGGATACCACAAACAAGCAAAGATCGCTTCCCGAACCGAAGGACGGAAAATGAGATACCCAACTCCTACTGAGAAGAAGCAAGTTCCCGAATCTAAAATACCGAAGCCAACTGGTGACAAAGAGTACCTATATAAGTTACTTGGAACGGTAGAAACCTATGGCAAAAGACGGAACGCGAAACACACACAAGTTACGAACAAAACAGCGGCACTGGAATTATAGACCGGCAATTGGACCGGCAATTCCAGGGTCACAGCACAGACAGCACCGGTTCTGCAGGAGCAACACAAAGAACATCAACCGAGAGAGCAACTCAAGCAATAGGAATTGAAAATATTCCACACACTATTGCTTGATTGAGACATCTCCAAAAGCCAAGATTGAAAATCACGAGACCTGCTGCTCCTGCTATTGGTGCTGTGCGTGCACAGGTTCCAGGATGAGCACCGATTGGTGCTTGAAGCACTGGTGCTGAGCACTGCCAACCTGTGGCGAGCGAGCTCCGGCTTGAGCCTGGTGTGCACGGCGCTGATGCGCTCGTTGCTGAGAGCGCCCTGCTTCTGCTGCTCTGCGACACACGCAAGAGAGAAGGGCTCGAGCGGAGGGGATGCACACCGCCGAGCAGAGAGGGGCAGCGCACGCAGGAAAAACTACCTGGCACCGGACACCTAAGGGCGGTGCGCCGCTCGGTGCCTGGCGGTGTACACCGTCCCCTCCGGTGCCCATGGGACGCACAGCGGTGGAGCTGCTCACCACGCGGACGCGAATTGAAAACAAGGGCGCGGGTCTGCTCGCACCTAAGTGCCGGACGTACGCAGAGAAGAGAGACCGACAGAAACACGGAACCGAAAAAGAACGCAGACGGTGGGGCTGCTCACCGTGCGCGAGATCAGGAGGAAACGGTCAGGACGCGGCCGCACGGCAACTGGAGCCAAACGCCGAAGCGCTTCAACAGGAGCCCGACCCCACACGAGCAGAACCGATGCCCTCGAGAACAGAAAAGGGGCGGCCAAAAATCGAATCAAAACTGCGAAGAGGCATGTGGTCTAGTGGTAGGCCTGCCCAATGGGACATTACCCACCAAAGCTTAAATCCTGGTGATCGCACCTTTTCCTGAAATTTTTTCAGAAATTTCAGGGTACACGCACGCATGCACGTTCGGTAGTACCGACGTCGCGTCCCAATCTCTTCTTTGCGTGTGTACGGACGCGCACGCGTGTGTGCGCGTGTGATGTGAGTGTGGAGTGTTTGGGTTATGTGCGTCCAAAGTTGTACCCGATCGAAAAAAATCGAATCAAAACTTGATCAAAACAAAAGCTCTTGAGCCCAAAACTTGCAGAGATGCAATTCAACTAGGAACGATCCTATTCCAAAAAAAATTCATCGCCTGAAATCAATCCAAACTCCAGGGCTGATTTGGGGAAGAATGGGAAAACGAGGAACAGACAACCAAAACGCGAAAACAAAATCAAGACACCATGATTTCAAATCCTGGAGGGCACAGTGAGGTTAGGGCCTCACTTCCCAACTTGAATTTCGCAGTTGATTACACAAATTTGGAATTTGTGGACCTCAAGAACAAACCCTAGGAGGAGGACTAGAATGAGGAATTGAGGCAGTCCCATCTTATTTATAGTCCTATTACATAATTCCACTAGCGCCCCTAGATATTTTTAGGGCGAACCACCTAGCCCGAGGGCATTATGGTCCAACCCGATTTCTGTCGATTGGACGGTCATGCTTCTTGCATAGATTTGCTTCGCCTCGACGCAACCTCTGTGATTCCGCCACGTGCCGCCGCCCTCTTCCTCCTCGGAACCTCCGCTTGGGTTTTGAGGACAAACCCGTGAAACCGTTCACCCGGTGGTTTCGAGGCTCAACCCACCAAATCGTCCACGCCCGGTTTTGAGGCCCAAACCAGCAAACCATCTTCTGATGGTTTTGAGGCCAAAACCACCAAACCCTTCCGATGTCGATGCATGTCCGACCTCTGCCAAGCTTGACGCCTTCGCCTTCCTTCTTGACTTGATCGACGCCATCTACATCTCCCATGTAGATGCGTGTCCGGCCTCTGCCAAGTGCCACGATGCCATCGTCCTCCTCCTTGACTTGATCGACGCCGTCTTCATCATGGATTTAAATAGCGGGCTATAGCAACGCTATAGCGCCACTATAGCCTCTAGAGAGAGCTCCCGCTACGCTATTTCTATTTTTCCGCTATGTCATTTATAACCACTATATTATGCTTTAACGTCGCTAAATTGATTAGCTGTGACTTTAAAATAGTGCTGCTATTTCAACTTTAGCTTTTAGAGTGACAATCTACTTATTATATATTTATCTTTTGCTGTTAAGTTGATCTTTTAGAAATTGAACACTTGAGTCTCACAAATTGTGCTATAATGCCATATTAAATAATATTCCCTAGACTTCTAAAGACTTGAAAACATATTTGTGTTTAGTAATTTTCACGATTCTTGTGTTTTTATGAAATAATTACTTGATTTTTTATGGTTTTCTTAGAAACCGCTATCTGTCATAGCTTCGCTATAGCTGCGCTATAGCTTTATAGCTTTTGGAAAAAAGATGCCGCTATTTGCAATAGCCCGCTATTTTAAACCTTGGTCTTCATCACCCATATACTCTTGCACTTGTCGATGTCCTCAAATGTCAGCCACCGAGACTGGTCACCCGGCCTCCTAGTCCCTCGGTCTAAGCCTCACATCCGTCCTTCACAGCTCCTAGTCCATCGGCACGACAAGTCTCTACTTGACCTTCACCTCACCGTTGACCACCGCCTCTGAGCTCCACACCTGCGCACCACAAGCCAAGAGACATGTTGCACAACCCAACTCACGCCATGGTTAGTTCACCGACTCAACTCAAAATGCAAGTCACGTTGACAATCACACATCACAACCGAACCACAAGGGCACATATCAACCTTGTGTCCACAGGCTGTCGTCTGTCGGATCCCACTCAATACCTTACAGCCGCATGTGGTTTAGAGCTTGTCAGAGTCGGTCTTTGGTGGTGGCACATGTCAGGAAGTGGTGTGTCGGTGTTTCGAGTAAACACCAATGAGTAAATTTGTATTATTGCGCATCTGGCTCGAATGGTGTGCTAAGAGGACACGAGGTTTATACTGGTTCGGGCAGAATGTCCCTACGTCCAGTTCGTTGCTCCTGAAAAGTTCGTAGTAGGGGTTATAAACGGGCAAGAGAGGGACATGTCCCAAGTCTCTGATGGAAAGAACGAATGGGTGCCAAGAGCTCGGTGGCTGCTCAGCTATGTGTTCGAGGTTCGATGCTAGTGATTCTAATATGATGCGGTGCAATGCGATGCGAGTTCGATGCGATCTCGTCTGATCTGATCCGATGGCCCTCTAAGGGATGCCCTGCTTTTCCTTTTATAGGTCAAGGGAAAGCACGGGTTACAATGGAAGAAAAGAGAAGAACGAGAGGGAGAGGAAGTCCTTTAGGGTCACCGAGCCTTTCCTTTCCTTTGTGCGGGCTCCGCTGACATGGCCGATGGTGACAGGGACAGCCCCACGCCGGGTGCCTGTCCATCTGATGATGCCATGCCCTGGCGTTGTCAGCGGGTCGTGACGTCCCATCCCGCCCCGACGGGCAGCGTGGCGAACCAGCGTGCTAATCAGTGGTTGAACAGGGAGTAGACAGCATAGTGACCACGCGTCCGTCACTGTGGGCGATGTGAGTCCCCTGGAATGACATGTCGCGGGGACGGGTCGTGTTGAGACGTTACCGCTCCCTGCACGATGCTAGAAGTTTGACCTTGGGTTGTACTTTTTGGCCCGTAGTGGTTGGCGGTGGCGTGAGCTTCCGTTAGGAGCCGTGTCCGAGGGATCGGGCGAGGCGGAGCCCGCCCTCAGACGTCGGGCGAGGCAGAGACTGCCCTCGGGGGTCGGGCAAGGCGGAGCCCACCCTTACACGGTCGGACGAGGCCGAGCCCGCGGCCTCGGTGTCGTGTGAGGCGGAGCCAACCCTCAGACGTCGGGCGAGGCAGAGCTCACCCTCGGGAGTCGAGCGAGGCGGAGCCCTCCCTTAGAGGTCGAGCGAGGTCGAGCCCGTGGCCTCGGTGCCGGGAGAGACGGAGCCAGCCCTTAAACGTCAGGTGAGGTGGAGCCCGCCCTCAGACGTCGGGCGAGGCGGAGCCCGCTCTTAGAGGTCGGGAGAGGCGGAGTCCGCGGCCTCGGTGTCGGTTGGAGCTGTAGTCGCAACCTTGACTGCCTAGATGGATTAACGTATAATGATGATTAGCCTCTCCTCTTCGGGTACCCTAGTATTGGTCCCCGACATGGTGCTTGCACTCGCTCCGGATGTAGGCAATGCCGATAGCTGTACCATGTCGTTTTGTTGTTTCTATTAAGTGTTGTAATTCTTCTCTCTCCTATTTATCATGTACTTCTCTGACCTTTAAGGGTCGCCCCTTTATTAGGTGCTCTGCACCCTTCATTCTCGGCCTCGCCGGTACATATCAGTGGAAAATTGTTCAGGTGGGGATTTTGTCTTGAAAAAATTATAGCAAAAGGTAGCGGTCAAAATAATTTCTTGAAGACGATGTTGATGTTCAAAACGACTTGTTTTAGGTAGGAAATTGTTTGGAGAAATTTATAATGGCTGAGCTCGAGTATTTAGCTCCGCTCATGGAATTTATGTTCCGTCTCTATCAACTCGTGTGTGGTGGATAGGAATAGACTGGGCTGCACTTTAGTGATACCATGAAATTAATCTGTATTCCTTCTTCTAGAAGAGCAAGTCCACATTTGGACGGTGGGAAATGTTCGCTAGGACCATGCATGCATTCATAGCGGGTGAATCAATTCCAATAGTATAAGGCGATGTGGATATAAAACGACCCTAGATCGAATCAATTCCAACTGGCACGAGGACCCTAGCAAATAATGGGGTGAGTACGTATCAAACGAACCATCCAAGGCCATCTGTGGGTTTTGCTCACTGGCTCGTCTCCAAGTAGACCAGGCCTGAAAACTGGCAAATAAGACCACCCTACACCATCACAACATATATCCTCAACCTCAATCCCTTTGTTTATTTCCCTCTGAGCAAAGCAGAAGCGTCACGGCGCGTACGTTGGCGTATTCGATCGATCGAGCAATATATAGCAGGATGAGGGTGCTGAGGGACTGTCAGAGTTGCGTCCGCACCGCGCAGAGCTACACTCCCACTGATCAACGCAGGTATGCATACAAACATGCACACGGAGTTTCGTTGATTAATTAACCATTAGCCAAAAGGCCGGGTCGGTAGGTCTCGTTCGTTTAGCTACTAGGAACTGTTCCAGCTGATCAATGGTAATACAAATAAGCTTATCATTCCAGCTGGAAGGAACCGTTCCACAGTAAAGGACGAATGAACGAGCCATTTTTTATTCGGCCTTTTGCTCATTCACCAACCGAATTATACTTTCTAACTAAGAACAATGGCTTGGCTTTTACAGTCGTTCACATTCTAATTTTGCCTTAGTTAATCGAGCCAAATTTTCCTATCAACACTTGCTACTAGCTAAGGCGTGGTTTTGTGTACCATACGCAACCTCTTGCTTTTTGTAACACATGCACAAACTCTTGAAAGCATACGTTCATATGGGTATAATAACTGATGCATCCATATGCCAAGCAGGCTTTGCTACCAGCTCCAAAATTAAATGCACAAACGAGACTGCACAGGAAAAAAAAACATCTTTCTCCTCTGCAGCCCTGCCCTGCTACGTGCTACGCCACCTCTCCCCCGTACGAGCAAAAAAAAAAAAAAAACAGACCAAGCAAAACAAATCACCAAATCGAACAATAATTCTACTAAGAAAATTTTCGCTTTGAAATCTTCTAACTCGATTTTAAGAAACTTCAACTCAATTTGGAAAAACTTTTGACTTGGTTCAGAGACGCCTTCATCTCAATTTGGAGAGATTACTTTCAACTCAATTTGGAGAAACTACCAAATTGGTTGAACAAAAACTTTCTGATCAATTCGGAGAAACTTTCAAACCAATTGGGGAAATCTGCTAGTAACCACTGTCACACGAGCCACACTATGGGCTGCCAGTGTGCCAGCAAAACCCATCTTCCATCTTGTTGGCTGCCACCTGTCAATCCGATCCTCAGCAAACTCAACGACGCCCAATGCCTCACATTAATCCCTTAGGGTAGCTCCGACAATTAGCTCTAACCATTGTGGGTGCCCTAAGGGCCTATTTGTCTGAATGGAGCTGAACTGAAATTGAATTCTTAGGGCGGCCTGTTCGGCTGCACATTGTAATTGGAAATTGTAGATCCAGTAAATTCCAGCCGAGCCAGTCGATGCCTATCTCAACATTGCTGGCCCAATCAATAACTGGAGAAGACTTTTTTATGGTGCCTCGTACCATTATTGAATGGCTGGGTATTTTCAAAAAGTAGTTTCAGACAATTTTTCTTCCAAAAAGCTCTCCCCCACCTATCTCGGCATCTCTTGCGTTGCTGCTTGTCTCACACCCACCGGACGCAGCACCGCCCTGCTGCCGGCACGATGCCACCGCACTGCTTCGACGCTTCCACCGCCCCTCGTTTCACGGCACCCGTCCACGGCTGCACCAGCACCTAGGCCCCCGCCGCTGTGGACAGATGAGTGGCACCCTCGGTTGGGCCTCCCTCTTCATCCTGTACATGCACACCATCAAGCGGTACTCGGCTCAGCTGTCACTCACCACCCTACAATTTCATCTTTGAAGCGTCTTTCTTAGCATAATATCTTTCCATTCTACTATATTATTATGCCCTACATTATAACTGTTGCAAAGTGAAATAACTGAATCACTGACACTACACCACAACACTAAATTACCATCTGACATGGGTCGCTAAAAGTTGATATTTACCGTTAAACAGTCGGTCGCTAAAGGTTTGCCTCAGACCCTCTGTTGGTAATTCTACATATTTCGATGGCTTGCCGTTGCTATATCTATTTCAGTTTAGCGTTGAATGGTCAGTCGCTGTATCCTACTAATCGCGTCGAATTGTTGGTCGGTAAATAACTTGGCGTGCTCTGACTGGCCCACTGCCACGAAATTTTGCCCCAAAATTGCATCCAAACCCTAAACATCTCTCCCTGCGTACCCACGGGCCACGGACGCACCAGACACCCACCCCCACGCCACCGCCACCATATCCTACCCCAATGCCGCCGCTAGCGCTCGCCCCCTCCCAGCGCCGGCCGCCGCGCCGGCCTTCTCCGCCACCCCGGCCCAGCCACCCCTGCTCCCATCGCCCCTCCCACCCACAGTAGCACTCCCATTGCCGACGCGCCAACTGTCGCTCCAATCACGCCCATGCCCTAGGTGACCGCCATGGCGTCGACGCCGGAGACCAATCCCGTCGACAAGAAGAAGGAGGGCGCATCTGCCTCTGATTAGGCCGTCGAGGCCCCCATCCCCAAGAAGCCAAGCTGGCCCCCGTAGCCAAGAAGCTTAAGACCAGATCCAGTGGCGATGCCACCGCTGCCGACATCGTGGTACGCTTGCTCATCGGATCTTGCTTTGTTGGTTGTCTCGAATGTTTTATTGAGCTGCCAGTTTGTTGAGATTGTTTTTCTTTACGCTGAATGGAAACATCACTGTTGAATCCTGTGATGATGATCCTAATTGATGAGATGGGTCGGTGTTAGTTAGGAGTAGATGGAGTATTAGATGGGAAGCAGATGAGGATGAGGAGGTAGTAGTAGTAAGAAATGAGACGGCTATATCACATAACATATCTTTCAGAGTCAGAGTCATATCTTTCAGTAGCCACATGATACTTACATAGGTTGTCGTTGAGGCTCCAAGAAAGAAGAGTTCAGATCAAGCATTGCCTATGTTTTGACGTACCAACAGATCTCAAAATCTTATTAGGTTGACATAGCCCATAGCCATGATTGATTGCTACAGAACCTAAGTGACATATTTATAGTTCAATAATTCAGATCTCTATGAAATTCTTTGTACTACAAAGTTTACCTGTTAATTTCTTCCACCTTTTAATTTTTTAGTCATTGATGCTAACATCTTCTCTTTATCTTTATTACACATGTATACAAGCTGGTCCGTGTCATTTTAGTTGCTGGTTTTTAAGTTTTAACATGCTGCTCAACACCTGTTTCTTATTCACAGAGCCTGCAAAGGGCCACCCATGTGCTTGACCACACTATTGTGATTACCGACCAAATAGTGCAAATAAGATATGGTAACTGACTGTCCATCGCTATAACCTTTAGCAACCTGACTGTCCATCGCTGGACACCCCTTCAGCAACTTCCAAATCAGTCACTGTTTTAAGGTTGTGGTGTAGCGTGAATATATAAAGCAAAAAGAATAGAACAACATCTGGATGACTGGATCTCACTGAGGCGAGGAGCAGACTGCAGTGCAGGAGACAGGGGGCAGCCGCCAGCCAGCACCAGCAGAACCGCAGAAGGCCCATGTCGGCCTGGCCCCTGGCGCTAGCGCCCTTGGCAGCTGGCTAGCTGGGCGTTGGCTCGCCGGACAAGGGCGGAGCCGTGGAGGCTGGATGCCTGAGGTGTGAGCGTGGCCTCCGGCTTCATCCCCTGCAGTGCCCTGGGCCCTGGTTGTGGCCGGCTGGTCGCCAACCGCCAGCGGAGCGTGGAGCCGCGGAGGACGGGGCACACCGTCGCGGTCGCACCGCGGTCATTAAGGGGCGTAGATTTTTTTTAGGTGTAGAGAAGAGAAAAGATAGGCTTTTAGATGCTGCTTTAGACGGACACGTAATGTGGTGTACAATCTAAATTCTTGAAACTCGTTGGACGGTGGTCCATCTCAAATCAAATCAATTTGAAAGTGGATTGTATCAGCATGATATATAAGCAAGTACCTGACATCCCTGTTGCCAGCACAGTTGAGATAGAAAATGGACCTGAGGTCTAGTAGAAGACTTGAGCCAACGTAGAACGAAAAAAAAAATGGAGGGAGAAATAGGTACGCACGGGTGCCGCGTGTATCGTTTGCATATCCGACGACCACCTACTCCCACGGGAATCTTGGGCGACACGGCGCTGGGCTTTCACACGAATGCCCATAGCTCGGCTCCCTTGCAGCAATCTAGTTGCCACCGTGCCTTATAAATTTGGATGGAAAATTTTAAAAAATTTGTCTTTTTAATATTAATATTGTAGCAAACGTGCCATTCGATATAATGAAACTCAATGCATATTAGAATCAAACTACATATCATTGCTACACACGAGTTATTCTAACTCGTATAAGCACCGGTAAAAATATATAATTTTTACAATTTTACTGACGGTAGCCTTAAGAAGACAGCCAATAAAAAATGTATCTACTTAAGTTGTGGGTCGGTACTATAAAATGGTGGACTAGGTACAAATTAGAATGTTAGCCGCAAGGGTAGGAAAGTAATTGTACTCTCATGAAAAACAGAGAATAGGGGCAGTTTAGTAAATTAATCCATGTAATGACCTATATGGCAAATCCAGATCTGCTGACAAGAAAGTTTCGTTTATATTCACTAAAGCAACAAAGGTTCGCATCACAAAACACATTCAGATCCAAACTTAATTTCAAACACATAAGTGCATCACTACCACCGTATCCGTAGTCATGCCAATGATGCGACGCCCACGCACACATGTTAGGCAGTCGTCCCAGTTCGCAGCGGCATCGGTACGTGAAGGCCTCTCTTTCAACCCCTTGAGTTTGTGCCTTAGTGTGCCCCTGCCGGACCCGGGCATGTTCACCCACCTTGAGTTTGTGGCGGCATCGAGGTAGTATTTCTTGACCTCGTTGTGCTTGAGTTTGTGCCTGCCCCTGCCGGTCCCGGGCTAGCCCTTGCCAACCAGGTCATTGTACGCACGGCCAATGGCGTGCTTGGAGTAGTTGGTGGGATTGCGTGCACCCTGACGAAGTGATGAAGCCACCATTGGCCACCACCGCGCCCTTCACCTGCGCCGCACGCGACCGGCACATGCCTTTCAGGCTTCTTCCTCCTATAGACAGAGAGACCGTTCCATGCACACAGTAATCGCACGCAGGGGTGGCGTGGCATTGCTAGCTCGCGCAGTTGCTGGGAGGATACACCGTACACTGGCTCTGGTTACAGGGGACTGCGGGTTTGTGTTCGGGTTTCCATTGTTTCGAACTCCAGTGAGATCGTCAGAGAAGAAGTGGTTCGGGGCGGCAGGCCTAACTGGTGAGAAGGAGATCGCTTGGAAGTGGGGTGGCGAGGTGGCGGGGGCTGCCAACTGTGGGCTTTGGAGGACGGCCGGTGGGTGATGCTGCGGAGGATGATCGGTGGGCAGTGCCGGGACAGAAGTGGGGTGGCGAGATGGCGGGGGCCGCCAGCTGTGAGCTTTGGCGGACCGCTGGTGGGCGGTGCCGAGACAGGAGTGGGGTGGCGAGGTGATAGGGCCCGCCAGCTGTGGGCTTTGAAGGATGGAAGGTGGGCGGGGCCGGGACAAAAGTAGGGTGGCAAGGTGGTGGGGTTCGCCAGCTGTGGGCTTCAGAGGACGGTTGGTGGGTGGTGCCGGGGCTGCAGGGAAGGAGGACGGCCATGGAGCCGATGGCGGGGATATGCCACCGAGGACGGGCAGAGAGTGGTGGGTCCAAACAGTGATGGGAGAGAGTGCATCCTTCAGAGGGAGAGAGAAGAATGGGAGTCGCTGATGAGTCGTGCATCCATTGGTGTTATTGTGTAGTGGGTAAATTCAAACTTACAAGTCATCTTTAATTTGTAGAACCACATTTATAATGAAAAGAACTACTAACTCAGTCCCCCCCCCCCCCCCCCCCCAAAAAAAAAGAGTGACATTCTGGTTTTATTCTAAGTCAAACTATTGTAAGTTTGACCAAGTTTATTGAGAGAAATATTAATATTTTCATTACATCAAGTGGTGGGTATGTAATGAAAATAAATTTCATGAGGGAATTCAACAAAACTAATTTAGCATCTCGTAACAATAAACAATCCTCTTTGCCGAGTGCTGGGGGCACTCGGCAAAGGCTTTGCCGAGTGCCGCACTCGGCAAAGGTCTCTTGGCAAAGATTTTATCGGCAAAAATTTCTTTGCCGAGTGCCAAAAATCGACACTCGACAAAGTCTTTGCTGAGTGCCAAGCCCGCACTCGGCAAAAAAATAACTGCCGTCAACATTTGACGCCGGCTTTGCCGAGTGACTAGGGACTGGCACTCGGCAAAATTTGAATTTTTGCCGAGAGCCTGGGCTCAGCACTCGGCAAAGAAACCATTTTTTTTTAAAAAAAAATCTTTTTAAAAATAGTCTTTGCCGAGTGGTACCATCTGGCACTCGGCAAAATTGACCTCTTTGCCGAGTGCCAGGCTGTGGCACTCGGCAAAACTGGGGAAGTGGCTGTTTTTGCAGCATTTTTTTCCAGCTTTGCCGAGTGCCACATCCCTGGCACTCGGCAAAGACTTCTTTGCCCAGTGTTGGCACTCAGCAAAGATGGAAAATTTATAATTTTTTTTGTTTGTTGCTTTCCTTCGAAAGAAAACACGCAAAACTCATATATAATACATGAGACAGCACACAGGCATTTAGCATCACACAAAACGCATACATAATCCATCACATACATCCATAATACATCACAAGCACATCCATCACAAGCACATCCTCCTGCATAATCCATCACACGCACATCCAATGTGCAAATCCATGACAACATCTAAGAAGTCTTCATCCAACACAAGTCCTAGATCAAGAAAAGTCAATGAAACATGAAGGGGCACCACCTACTGCCACTGATCCCAATGGGAGCCTGAAGGGGCACCTCCGTGCGGTGGTGGACCTGTCCAGCCGGGGTGTGTGTGTTGAGGCGAAGGAGTCGGGTTCGAACCCGACGACTGTTGCACAAAGGAGAATCAAATTCATTAGTATCTACACAAGCTAAAGGACTTGATCAACCATATATATATATACTCACCGGAGTGCCTAGAGCCAGAGGAGTAGGAGGCACAACTGGAGCGAGCAGCGACTGGGGCACCACCACACCCGGGAGAGTGGTGTCGAGGCTCGACATGAATGAGAACATGTCCTGCATCCTCTGCGCCTCGGCCGCCCTCTGGGCCCTCAGGACCTCCCACTCGGCCCTCTCGGCCTCCCTCTGGGCCCTCTCCCTCTCCATCTCGACCCTCTTGGCCTCCCTCTCGGCCTCCATCCTCTCCACAGTGGCCTGCAATATTTAATCACCAACGTTTAAACAATGCAAATGCAAGGTACATGTGTAAAAGTAATGAACGGCGAATAAAATAGAACTAACCTGGAGTGCCGCCATCTGCTGCAGTGTGCTCGCCTTCCGAGGTCGAATGGGGATGGAGGAGCTCGTGCTCTGTGCTTGGATCTGGGCGAGGTTGGGCACAGAGGTCGAGTCGACCATGTTGGAGGCCATCCAGTACCAGGCCGTGCTGCTTCCCTCCTCCGAGCCTCATCACGAGGTCGGTATCAAGGGGCTAGGTGGCGGGGTCGAAGTCCTCCCCATGCCGCTCACGGGCCAACGAGGCGTAGTCGGTGAGCTTGCTGTGGACGCTCGTGTTGCTGTACGCCTCGGGCTCGTCCTTCGGGTTGTAGACGGTGTCCAGGGCTGTCGCCTTGCCCTTGTGTGCCATGGCGTACGCCATGAACTCGTTGCATTCCTGGCCATCATGCGACTGGGACTGTGAGGAAAACACAAAGACGATTAGAAGTAATGAGAATTGAGCGTTAGAACAAATAAATAAATAAATAAGTGCGTAGCGTGTACCCAGGCCTGGGCGTACGAACTGAGGGGCCGGTTGCCTTGGTGGTGCGCCGGCTCACCCATCTGCAGGCGGCACTCCCAACAGAGGGCGTGCCTCTCCCTCCACTCAACGGAGACCCACTTGTCCACGATGGCCGCCCAACAGTCTCTGTGGGTGGCGCACCAAGAAGGACACATCTGCATGCCATCAAGTATTGTATTAGAAATGTTAGAATATAAAATGAAGGCTACCTATTCTTCATGGAATGAGTCAGTAACAATGTTTTATAACTTACTGCGAGGTACTGCTCCCTGGTGAGTGTCATGGTCCTGGCCTCGCTCTTCCCCGGGTACCGACCAAGGACGTCGCACGAGTGGTTGATGTGGCACTGCAGCCTCGCCTCGTAGTACAGGTCTGTGACTCGGCCCCTGCATGCCTTGTCCTGCACCTTCGTCACCCAGGCGGGGTCATGCCCCTCCTCCAACGTGAAGAAGTCCTGCATACAGACATCATGTGTCCTTTCATTATTTCAAGAACATCTAATGATTTCATAGTATTGAGCAATGTAGTGTGATGTAGACTCACCCATAACTCACGCCTGATCCGCTCCTGTACGGTGCCGTACACGGCGTCCACGACGGAGTTGAAGTGGTCCCACGTCCAGGGAGGCGACTCAACCTGGGCGTGGGTGACCAAACTAGGGTAGTGCAGGCGGATCAGACCGCCGAGGATCCCATTGCACTGCCGATGATCGCCCCCGGACACAAGTTCCTAGTTCCTACAGGAGTCAGTAAGAAGAATTGTTAGTCCACAGTTCGGTTTTCAGCATATGAACAAGAAGAGATGCAAAATGAATGGATACTTACTTGTTGCCCTTGGGACGAATCACCGGCCTCCTCTAAAACGGGATCGGCCGCGTCGGGAGTTGCGAGGACCCGCGCAAGTACGGTGCCGATGAGGTGCTCGAAGTGGAACCCCCCGCCACCCCCAGAGGAAGTGTCACCCCTCCTATTTGGGGGCCAGCTGCTGGTCCTCGTCGTCAGTGGTCGTCGTCCGGTCCTCCTCGGGTGGGGGGACGGCAGACGACTGCACCGCCCTCCTCGGACGGCCGCGGGGGCGGCGGGCCGGATAGCTCCTCGCTGACGCCTCCGCCTCCGCCTCCTGAGTCATCCTCGTGTAGAGCGAGTTGCAGGTCCGGGTCCGCCTTCCGCCCGGCATTTTGTCGAGTGCCTACAAATACAAAGAGTAAACCAGTTAGCACAATATAGACAAATATAGAGATGCAAAATGAACGAAACATAACTAGAAAATAATAATAATATAGTATTACATAAATTAGAAATAATCTTCAGGATCGGCAGCGGCCGGATCACAAGTGTCGTCATCACTAGCAATATTGTCTAACATTTCTACCTCATCTCCATCGTTGTCATCAATGGCAACGCCAAACCGTAATCGCTCAAGCAGTGCTAAGTCTGTGGCATTTTGCACCTCTTCTCCATCGTCCTCATCTCCATCGTCCTCATCAATGTTATTGTCTACTTCCATGCCCATCAGCGAAAACATGTCTATGTGAAACATGCCATCTAGCCCCTCAGGTTGATAGAACTCCCCTGTATATGTGTTTGGGTCAAAGTTGTAATCCTCATCGTTTGGGACAGGCACTTTGCCATGCGGTGATACCAACTGCACAAGGTACCAACCCTCAAGAGTGGGATCTTTTTGGCACGCCCATGGAAGATAATAAACTTGCGTGGCCTGTTGAGCCACAATATAGACATCATCTCCTTTATAGAGGGAATCTTGTTGAATTTCAACTTGTTCAATCTCAGGGGCTCTTCTCGTGACATTGGGATCGAACCAATGGCATTTGAATACGACTGGCTTATGACCTCCGCGAAGCTCAAAGTTGAGCTCGTATATTTCTTCGACTATGCCGTAGTAGTCGCGGTCATCGGTGCCGGGCGTACGAACTCCAGTATTCGTGGTTTTTCGATTGGGCCGACTGAGCTCGTGGCTTTTTGTGTGGAAGCGATAGCCATTCACATCATATACGGTGAATGACTTGACCCTATAGGGGAAGCCTTTGACAACCTGATATCACATGTGATGATGTCCTGGTTTGTGAACACCATACATGATGACGTCCTCCAAACGTTTTTAAATTTTTACCACCGCATATGCATGTGATATCACGACATCTCGCCAAGTTTCATGATTTTTGGGAGTCGTTTGAATTTTATAGAATTAAATAACCACTCGCACGCAAGTTCGCGACGTTGCCCCGTGAGCACGTTGATCGAAATTTGGAGACAGTTCCTAGATTTAGCATAAAGTGACACTAACAAATAAGAATAACATTTTTGGAATGGATCAAAACTATTATTCGATGCACCTGCAGTTCAAACCTACATTTTCCGGAAAATTGCAAGAAAACGAAATAAAGTGAAGAAATATAGCAAACAACAATGAAATTGTGCCAAATTTGAACATGTTGTTCATGGTACAAATACAAATCTAAGAAAAAAAGTTGGTGGCAAAAAATAAAAAAAAATTATTTTGCCGAGTGCCAAGGTTTGGCACTCGGCAAAGTGAATATTTTGCCGAGTGCTAGCCCTAGGCACTCGGCAAAGCCAATATTTTGCCGAGTGCCAAACAGAAGGCACACGGCAAAGAGGACGGCGTTGGGTACCGTTATCCCCGGGCGCCTCTTTGCCGAGTGCCCAACTTTGCCGAGTGTCTGGCACTGGGCAAAGTTTGGCTTTGCCGAGTGCCTTATTTTGCCGAGTGGCAGACACTCGGCAAAGCCCTATTTGCTGAGTGCCAAGTTTCACCGAGTGCGGCACTCGGCAAAGGTGGCCTTTGCCGAGTGCCCGATATTTGGCACTCGGCAAAGATTTGAGCACTGGGCAAAATCCCGGTTTCCTGTAGTGATAAGGGCATGTAATAAGTGATTACGTTACGCTCAGTTTGGAGGTCCTTAAGGGTTTAGCTATGCTGCCATTGAAAGCTTCGTAGTTTCTCCGCTCAGTTGCTGCCAATTGGATGAACCCTTTGTGTTCATACCAATGTGGCTTTTCTTAGTTCGTCATGTTAGTTTTCTTTATGCTTTGGTACAAACGTCTTGTAATTTCGTTGCTATCAAGTGAAAAATTCGGCTTTGGCCGTGGTAGAATTTTTTTTAAAATATAGTTCTTTTTCTGTTCACTGATGCCAAATATATTATATATATAGCAGCAGGTTGATTGCGCGAGCTCAACAACTGTGGAACGAATGGGAGGTCCAGTGCCTGGTGCTAGTGAGCTTCTGGCTGCAGACCTTTCTCCTCTTCGCCGCGGGCTTCCGGAAGCACCGCAGATCGCGCGTGCTCAGCGGGCTGCTGTGGCTTGCCTACCTCTCTGCAGACTCCGTTGCTATCTACGTCCTGGGCCGGCTCACGCTGCACACCGGCGATCCACGCCACCAGCTGGTGATCTTCTGGGCACCATTCCTGCTGCTACATCTTGGCGGGCAGGAGACCATCGCAGCTTTCTCTATGGAGGACTGCGCGCTGTGGAAGCGGCACCTGCTGAACCTGGCGACCCAGTCGACGCTAGCCATTTACGTCGTCGGCAAGCAGTGGCGAGGGGACATGCGTCTTATGGCCCCCATGCTGATCATGTTCGTCTGCGGGGTGGGCAAGTACGCTGAGAGAGCGTGGGATCTCAGGAGGGCAGGCTCACGGGCACCTGGAAGCAGGTCCATCGCTGGTCATGTTACCGGCGCCAGGCGGGAATTCGAACGTGAAGTGTTTTGGTATTACGACAGGCTGAACCAAATCCTTTCGGAGAAACTCCAGCTCAACTTCGAGCTAGTCACGGAGGTGGCCACCCGGGGCTTCCAGCTGAGCTTAGATTTTCTCATGGACGTGATACCTGCGAAATCCCTGCGCCCTGAAACCGACTGGAACGAAGGCCTCGTGGCGAGGATCAAATCTTCTGAGAATCGAGCAGATCTGGTGTACAGGTTGGCCGAAGTTCAGCTCTCCTTGATCTATGACTACTTGTACACCAAGTTTGGAGGCTTCTTGGGCGTGCTGCATCGGCCAACCACCTTTGTTCTAACCTCTATAGCTCTGTGCTCATTCCGCATTGTTCTGGCTGACCAGAACCAGAAGGGGACACCAACACCAACCAGCAGCTACTATGGAACTGATGTTATCATATCATACATATTGCTTGCCGGTGCCTTTGCGCTGGAGATCTCCTCCATCCTCATGTGGTTCACGTCATCATACTGGCCATACATGACCATTGCATCCCTTCAGAATCGGCGTCGCCACAAAGCTTTCCAGACAATGTTGCTCATCATTGCTAGGCGCCTAGGTCGAGAGAGCAGAGTTGAATGGTCGGGGAAGTTGCCTCAATACAACATGATTGGTGCATGCATCCGGGAGAAGCAAGCTGGCGGCACATGGGACAAAATGATGCTATGTATCGGCATCGAGAGAGACTACACCACACAAGTTGTTGTCTCCCCCGAGGTAAAGATGGTGCTTCTTGACCGACTGCTTGAGATAGCCACTTCCACTTCAAGTGCCGCAGAGGACCTGGACTTCGGTACTTTCCGTGGCCAGTGGGCTCGCAATGGAGTTCATTGGCCTTGCTTCTCTGGATGTGAAGAAGCTGCTCATCCGCCCGGCCGTTCCTCTGAAGACCACCCCCCTTCCTCTGGAAGTGCAGCTCAAGAAGCACTTGGGAATAGTGCAATCCAAGATTTGGATTTTGTATCAAGTGCCATTCTTTGGCACTTTGTTACGGACATATGCCTAGAGGCTAGTCCGGCTGATGACCACCATGCAAACAGTTGCAGCTCCAGGATGAGAAGGGCTAGCGAAGAGTTTTCGAATTACATCATGTACCTCGTTGTCAAGTGCAGTATAATGCTTGGAAGCGATGGGCATTACGGGGTCAAAGTCGCACGACGCGATGTGACGCTGTTTCTTGGCATGGTCGTTGACCGGACGGAGTTCATCCAGAAAGTGCGTGATGGCGACCTTGCTCTCAACCTTAAGGAATTCCCTGCACTTCATCGAGCACACCGTGTCTCCTCAGAGCTGCTTAAGATAAAAGCACACAACAGGTGGAAACTCATCGCATTGGTATGGGTGGAGATGCTTTGCTACGTTGCACATAATTGTGGGGCTGGATTCCATGCCAAGCACCTCAGCACCGGTGGAGAGTTCGTCACCCATGTCAAGATGCTGTTGTTTATCCTAGGCTTTCCTTTGCGTGGGCATACTAAGGAACAGCTATTTCCTTCAGAAGAGATAGAAGAGAGAAAGTTCTTCAAGAGTTCTCATCCTTGGAGACGGGGATGATGTCAATTACACAGAAGAGGGAGGGCTCCGTTGTAACACCCAGGCCATACCAATGTGCATCTAGAATTCAATGAAATCTAAAAATTAGGCTTAGTGTCTAGGTGCAACTCAGGTGTTTTGAAGTCAGAATACACTCTATTTTCCAAACTGTATGATTTTGAATTAGTTCCTGGGATTGGTTTCACACTTTTGGCCACAAACTTATTCAGGTATTTCTGACCGGATGTCACAAAACTCGATTGTTTCAGCGGTCCACGCAATAATCGGGTGTCTTTCCATTGGTACTAGCACCTGAACTTTTTCGTCATTGGATTGGAACTGATGGCTAAGAGTTCCTTCTCTTTCTAGTTGACTTAAATTCCAGTGCCAAGTCGAATTTCAACAATAAATTTTCTCTGTCCTACATACACTAGGTGAAAATTACATAGAAACCCCCATCACCACCAGTTTAAAAAACCCTATCACCGTTGGATTTGAACCGGCAGTGATAAACATTATCACCGCTGGCTTATTACCAGTTTGAATATTTTTAAAACCATATAGAAAATATATAACTGGAGCAAAAGAATTACCCCAAGCAAAAACAACCTTGCCCAGCCATCCTCTCCTTCAATGGCCATGATTTTAATTTTTTGCACTTCTTTGTGAAATGCCCAATACTATACAAGTGCAACCTCTAGGATTCAAACCCATAATAACCTCTTCACTGCTACAGAATGGACTTGTTGTCCCGGGCGGTAACAGCCTTTAGTCCCGGTTACCGCGCCGGGACAACGATCCCGGGACTAAAGGTGGAACCTTCAGTCCCGGGTCATCGAGCCGGGACTAAAGAGGGACCTTTAGTCCCGGTTGGTAACACCAACCGGGACTAAAGGCCCTCCAGCCGAGCGAACCTGGCGCATCCTTTAGTCCCGGTTGGTAACACCAACCGGGACTAACGGTTCACCCTTTAGTCCCGGTTGGTAACCCCAACCGGGACTAAAGGTTCCTTTTCTTTTTCTTTTTTTTTGTTTAATTTGTTTTCAGTTCAGTTACACGTATTTGTTTAATATATAATATGTTTTTATGTACGTATTCTACGCTGCTAATATAAATACACGCATGCGTATAATTACATCTAATTCTCATCTTGAGCATTATTATATTCGAATAAAGTATGAAACTATATATATTATAGATATAGATATATATGTATATATACAACACTTTCATAATCTTGTTCTCGAAAATAACGATATTAATAAACATTTAATTTACATCATTTATTCCTTAAGATCAAAGTAGAACTCGCCGTTGGGATTTAGCACTTTTTCTAGAAGATATCCTGCTATTGACTCTTGAACTGCTTTCAGATGGTCTTTTTGCATGACCCTTCGTTTCAACCATTCAGTCTTGCATTTGAAATAAAAGGAAAAGTATTAATACACATATATGTATATATATTCATTTAAAAATAAATAAAAATTGATATATACGTACTCTGAGGACATCTTTAGGAGTTCTTCTTATGTGCGCAGTGATAAATTCACAAACGTAGTATCCACACAAGTTATTACCTGGTTCCTGCCACAAACACCACTGTACGAGAAGAAGATTATTCTCATCATCTCACACGTAAATTGAAGTACGATATAGTAATTAAACACGTGGGGAAGTGTATATAGTACAACTTACTGGTATTTCAACTACATTAAGTGGTGCCTTGCAATCCTTACGATGTTGCCGAATAAACTCTTTCCAAACCCTGTGCGACCAATAATGTACGATCGTTAATAAATTATGGCAAAGTCTATTCAATAATAGTTGTGCGCGAGAGATCGAAATTACCCCTGGATAATGTCTATCATATCTTGGTATAGTGCCCGTTCTTTTCTCAACGAGTCAAAGATTAGTAACCGACTTGAGTTTAACTCAATGACAATGAGTATCCAGTGAAAACTGCATTGGTTTATACACACACGTACATGCATATAAGTTGTATTGATATTACATAAAATGTGTAGACTACATTATTATTAACACTTACTCAAAGTTGTACGGGAAAAGTATTGTTGTCTTGTCGTGCTGCTTCACGAAGAACATCATGATATTCTCCTGTGCTTCAGATACCCATCGCTCCTTGACAATAATACTGGTTTTGAATACGATATAAGGATCAATGAAGCCAACACTGGTGTCTTGTATTCTTTGGAGCTCTGACATCTGGAATCTGTATATAAATATAAGTTACATGTGAGGATAATTATATACACGTACGCATGGAAGTGAGTTTATTAAATAAAAGTAAGAATCACTTACAAACAAAAGGAGCTAATGATTGATTTGTCCAGAGCGTCCATGTGGTATAGTTGATGCAATTCTTCGAAACTAATATGTAAGATGTCATCGCCACGGAAGTAATGATGGTCTCTAAATCTGACAAAGATCCACTGCTCACCCCTGCCACACGCCTGCATGTACCACTTGTTGAGCAAGTACATTTGCGTACCCAATTCATTCAGAGCCGCAGGGTTGTACAGACTTTTGCCATATTTATAAGTCTTCCAGGTATCAACTTCTAGGTTCTGGATTGGAGCTTTGCCCGTCAATTGATCCAAGGTTAAACCAGTATCTTGAAAAAAAGCATTAAGGGCTTGAACCGACACTTCTCCAGAGTTGTCTGGTCAATAGACTTCTATGTTGGAACCATATTGATTAGCAACAACAAGATTGTGCATTGGTTGCTTCTGTTGTCCGAGCTGTGGGACATCCTTCCCTGATGCTCTTTTCCTTTTCTTATCTGCATCATGTGACTTCACGAGGGAGCGGTCATAGTCTGATAGTGGCGAAGGCTTACGAAGTTCAATCATCTTTTTCTTGTGAGCATCGACCTTCTGCCTCAGCTCCTCTCGTGGTAGGTAAAAGTACGGCTTCTCCTTAAGCTTCGCTTGACTCTTCTTTTTGGTATCTATAAAAAAATCTTTCACTTTTTTGTCTTCTTCAGCTGCTATTTGCTCATCAGTTTTTTCAGAAAGTATTTCTTGAGAAATAACTCTTTTTCTCGGGGTCTTCTTTGCCGCCGGGACCTTAGACGTCTTTGTAGTGCGTCGCTGTGGAGGGGGTGGGGGCGGTGTTGGAGACCGGCATGGAGGCGATGTGGCCGGTGTTGGTGGAGACCGGCGTGGAGGCGTTGGAGATCGTTGTGGAGGCGGTGGGGCCGGTGTAGGAGTTGGAGATCGTCGTGGAGGCGATGGGGCCGGTGTAGGAGTTGGCGATCGTCGTGGGGATGAAGTCGTCTCGCCCCCCGCGACGCTGTGATGAGATGGGGAATGAATGATTAGGCTAGGTGAAAGCTCTAGTTTGGTTTTGGTTAATTGATGAAACCCTAAGTGCTAACCTAGTTTATCAAGATGATTATGAGATAGGTAGCACTACTCCAAGTGATGAAGCAATGACGAAGATCATGACAATGGTGATGGCATGGTGATGATCAAATGTTTGAACTTGGAAAAGAAGAAAGAGAAAAACAAAAGGCTCAAGGCAAAGGTATAAAATGTAGGAGCCATTTTATTTTAGTGATCAAGACACTTAGTGAGTGTGATCACATTTAGGATAGATAGCCGTACTATTAAGAGGAGTGAAACTCGTATCGGAATGCGGTTATCAAAGTGCCACTAGATGCTCTAACTCATTGCATATGCATTTAGGATCTAGTGGAGTGCTAACACCCTTGATAATATTTGTGAAAATATGCTAACACATGTGCACAAGGTGTTTGCAGGGTTGAGATGCGCTTTTGGGAAAATGAAATGTCTATTTTCTATTGCGCCGGATGCAAAATTCTTAGTGGTTGGCACATTTGAGTAAGGGTGAAGTAGTTAGAGTTGAAATGGAGTTGGTCGAAATGATGTTGGCGTCGGTCTACTGACCGGACGCTGGGTCACTCAGCGACCGGACGCTGAAGGGCTGCGTCCGGTCGAGCTGTCAGACGGCACAGTCGCTAGGGTTGAGCACCGGACGCTGGTCTGCGTCCGGTCAAGGTGGACCGGACGCGTCCGATCGAAAAAACATGCCTCGAGGAGCTTACTGGAAACGACCGGACGCTGGGGCTTCAGCGTCCGGTCAGTTTTACCGGAGCGTCCGGTCAGCTTCGTAGCCGTTGAAATCTGACGAACAGCGTTTGAAGCCGGTGACGCGTGGCGTCCATCGGGCGACCGGACGCTGAGGGCCAGCGTCCGGTCAGTATGACCGGAGCGTCCGGTCAGAGCGCGTTTTGCCTAGTGAAGGGGTATAACGGCTCTATTTGATGGGGGCTCTATTTATAGCCCTATGGCCAGCTCAAAGGATAACTCTTGCACATTTTCATTGACATAGCATCCTTGTGAGCTTAGCCAAAGCCCTCCCCCTCATCTCCATCATTGATCCATCATCATTGTGAGATTGGGAGAGAATCCAAGTGCATTGCTTGAGTGATTGCATCTAGAGGCACTTGGTATTCGTGTTGCGCTGCGAATTTCGCTTGTTTCTCTTGGTGGTTGCCACCACCTAGACGGTTGGAGCAGCGGTGAAGGATCGACACGAGTTGGTGATTGTTCGTGGCCGCCTTCAGTGATTGTGAGGGGAGTTGTACCTTCCCCGGCGGAGTGCCGAAAGGTAACTCTAGTAAATTGCTCGTGTCATTGAGTTACCTCACTTGTGGGTCGGTTCTTGCGGTGTCCTATCGTGTGGACGAGGTTTGTGAAACACCTCTTAGCCGCCGAACCACCAAGTGTTGGTCGACACAACGGGGACTAGCGTGTTGGCAAGCACGTGAACCTCGGGAGAAAAATCGGTTGTCTCTTGTCATTTGCATTCTCCCGGTGATTGGCTTGATCTTCATCTTGTGATTGGTTCATCCCCTACACGGCGGTATAATCATCCTACTTACTTGTTTACATTCTTGCAAACTAGTTGATACAAGCTCTTTAGTGTAATTAGAATTGAGAGCTTGCTTTATTATTTACATTCATCTAGTTGAGCTCTTTGGAGTAGCAAGTTTGTGTGCCCTAAGTACTCATTGCAACTAGAATTGTTGGATAGGTGGCTTGCAACCCTTGTAGAGCTAGAGCAAGTTTGCATTACGCTATTTGTCATACTAATCAAATTGCTCTAGTTAATTTGTAGATTTTTAAATAGGCTATTCACCCCCCCCCCTCTAGCCATATTAGGACCTTTCACTAGGCTGGGGGGAGACCCTGCTACAAAAACAAGTTGTGTGTCAATTATTTTTTAAGCCAATAGAAAATTAATGGAAAATAATATTTCATTCACTTTCATTCGTACCTAGGGTGAGGTAGGGGAAGCGGTGGCGCCCCAGGAATGATGATGAAGCGTTTGCGCCATTGAATAAATGTCTTTTCTGCTTCTCCTAGTGTCTTCTCCCCATCACCGCCTTCAATGTCAAGAGGAACATTGCTGTAACCTTTGAGCACTCTATCGACCGAGACGCTAGCATATCCAGGTTGAATAACTAACCCATGGATTCTTGGTGTCTTCGTTCGGTCTATTGGAGATACAACCCCGACAGCCACCATGATTGATGCATTATTACCATCTGGAATGTGCAGCTCACATGTTGTTAGAGGCTCGGTAATGTCATCAACAGGGAAGCACAACCCAGCGTCGTCTTGAATAACTGGCAGCTCCATAGAAGCACAACTACTTTTCATCTGACCAACGGGGCTAATGGTGACTCCCGGTGTTGATTGCGATTGCATTTGACTCATTGCTAGCTGCACTTGCCTCTTGATCTCCTCCTGCATTCTTGCCTCAAGAGATTTTTCTCGTTCACGTGATTCAAGCAATGCTTGTCGTGACTCGTCAACAAATTGCTCCAATGCATGGATTCATTCTGCCTCCTCATCCTTCTTTCTTTGGCGGCTTCTGTAGGTATTCTTGTCTGCTGGGAATGCGTGTAGCCACGGAACCGCCCCATAGCCTCTTGTTCGACCACCGTGTTCGGGATTCTCTAGTGCATATGTCAATTCATCCTTCTCTCTGTTGGGCTTGAAAACACCACTATCAGCTTCTTCCCTAGCACGAGCTAGTCTCTATGTTGCTCTCTCAATTTTTTGGCCGAAAATTAGCTTGCCAGTGTCTAGGTCTAGGCTTCCCCCATGAGCGTAGAACTAATTCTTCACGCGTTGAGGCCAGTTCTTCTCTATTGTTTCAGGTATGATTCCCTTGGCAGTAATCTCTGCTTCTAGGTTCTGCCACTTGGGAATAGCACTCTTATAACCACCTGATCCCATGCGATGATGGTATTGCTTCTGTCGGGCATTCTGCCGATTCCTCATCACACGTTCCTCACTGTCTTGGGATGTCTTGTATTCTACGAAGGCATCCCAATGGGACTCCAACTTGACAAACGCCTTAGCATTGAAATTCGATGTAGCATTCTTCAAGATAAACTTTTTATACAATGTCTTCTTCCAACTCTGGAACAATGTTGCCATCTTCTTCATTGTCCAATCTCTCACTAGCTCCTTCAAAGCATCATCTGCTTGTAATGTGAAATGTTGAGTGATATCACTCCAAGCTAGGTTCTTGTCACGATCAGATACAAAACTAACATTAGGAGCGGATATCTTCTGCTTCCATTCACGAGCACTAACTGGAATCCTATCCCTTACAACGAACCCACATTGATTGACATATGTCTGAGTATGTGGTCCCAATGGTTTGCCGGTGTCGGTGTCGAATTCTGATATTATGAAACGGCCCTCTAATGGCTTTTTTGGCCCTCGGACTTTCCTACTTTTGTTGGTGGTTGATGTAGATCCAGAGACCGGCTACATGAGTACAAACACAACGATTAACAACAAATATATGTACGCATGCATCTATAAGAGATGATAGATAATCGAATATACCTCGCCAGTATTTTCTTACGCGACAATTTGTTGATCTTCAACCACCGGCATATTCAGGATATCCTCATAATCAGCAAAGTACTGACTCGTGTCATCTACATCCACATTGGTGCCGGCGTTGATAATATCCGCCATTATATCATCACTCAAGTTATCATTCGGAGCAGCCATTTGTATCTTCAAGATAACACATAGATAGAATTACTATGGTACATAATATAAGTACATGTGATAACACATATAGAATTACTAAATCCAATTAAATATAATAACACATAATATTTCATCAACATGGAAATAAGTACATGTATATATATACACATAGAATGATACAATATATTTTCTCTCTCTCTCAACACATAGAAATAAGTGCATATGTCTATATCTCTAGATATGCATGTGATACACATAGAATGTCTCTCTAGATACAATTTTCTCTCTCTCAACACATGAAAATAAGTACATGTATATATACATATAGAAATAATTAAGTACATATGTATACATATAGAATATATCTCTAGATATAATATATATAGAGAGATAGAATATATAATTACTAAATCCAATTAAATAAATCTAACATGAAATTAGATAAACTAGTAAGATAATACATTTTAATCTAACATATATCAAAAACTATAATAAAAAACTATCTAAAAAAAACTATCTAAATAAAATACTAATTAAATTTTAATACATTTAAATCTAATATATCAAAAACTATCTAAAAATAACTAAAAAACTAACAATAAACTACATGTACTTATTTTAATCTAACATACAGCCGAGACTTTGTAAAAAAAATCTAAAAAAAAAGCCGATCGAGAGCAGCAGATCATATCGAGTTCGATCGACGGAGGCCGTACGGCGTGGGCGCGCGGGAAGCGTCGGCGACGAATGGTGGGGTCGGGTGTGGCGGCGGAGATGGGATGCGGTGATGCAGGCCTGGGGAATGGCGCGGCCGGGCAGGGGTAGACGACGACGGCGGCGCGGCAGAGACGAGCTCGACGACGACGGATGGCGTGGCTAGGCGGGCGGCTGAGCGACGGAGGCGAGATCGAAGATGAACAGAACAGACGTTCGATATATATAGCCTGCGACCCTTTAGTCCCGGCTGGTAACACCAGCCGGGACTACAGGGCATTTAGTCCCGGCTGGTAATACCAATCGGGACTAAAGGTCCAACCCTTTAGTCCCGGTTGGTCTTACCAGCCGGGACTAAATGTCCTTTAGTCCCGGCTCGTGTTGCCAGCCGGGACTAAAGGTATTTTTTGGCGGGCACCTAAATTGCCGCCCACCCTTTAGTCCCGGTTCTTGGTCTGGGTCGGGACTGAAGCCCTGAAAAATTTGCCAACCCGCCAGCGTAATTGGAAAGGCCTGGGATTTTGTTTTTGTTTAATACTAGGTTAATCAATTAATTCCATAGCAACTTCAATACTTTGCAATATTTATTTTAAAAAATACTATTGATTAACTAATTATTTATTGTAAATAGGAAAATTTTGTAACCTAAAGTTTTTAATTTCTTTTATGAATATAGAATATAAATGTTACTAATACTAAGTATTTTGTTAATGCAAAAATATATTTCTAACTTAAAATTAATAAAACTAATATTATTCGATAGGAAATTTATTATCACATTTTTGTAACGTCAATGTTTCAATTTTTTCTCGGTTTTTGACCAAAATTGACAGGAATTTTTTGTTGAACCTATAAAAATAGAGAAAATATAGTATTTTTTGTTCTACAGCTTTCTCAAATGAAAAAATGGCCTATATAAGGATTGTATATATTGATGAGATTAACAAACTCGGTATTCAAAACTTTTCAATTTGAGACAATCTAGGGTCCCGAAAACTAGTTTGTAGGCGTCGAAATTTAAAAATCACAAATTTGAACTGTCCAAACTTTCTCAAATGGAAAGTTGACCAAAACAACAATTGTAGATCTTTTTGAGTTTAACAAACTTGGTATTCAAAACTTTTCAATTTGAAGTCATTTAGAGTTCATAATACTAGAGTCAAAGTGTTGTTTTTTTATTTGACCAAATTTGACTTGGTCAAACTTGCTCAAATGAGAGACTAAATGACCTCAGATGAAAAAACTCTGAATACCAAGTTTGATCATCTCAGAAAAATCTACAATTGTTACATAGCTCATTTTCCCATTTAAGAAATTTTTATCAAACACTAGTCACAACTTCTTGAATCTCATATATACTTTCTAAAACTATGTCACACACTTGTGAAATTTGAACTACATTTTGTTCAAGCTTTCTCAAATGAAAAAATGGCCTATATAAGGATTGTATATATTGATGAGCTTAACAAACTCGGTATTCAAAACTTTTCAATTTGAGACAATCTAGGGTCCCGAAAACTAGTTTGTAGGCGTCGAAATTTAAAAATCACAAATTTGAACCGTCCAAACTTTCTCAAATGGAAAGTTGATCAAAACAACAATTGTAGATCTTTTTGAGTTTAACAAACTTGGTATTCAAATCTTTTCAATTTGAAGTCATTTAGAGTTCATAATACTAGAGTCAAAGTGTTGTTTTTTTATTTGACCAAATTTGACTTGGTCAAACTTGCTCAAATGAGACACTAAATGACCTCAGATGAAAAAACTCTGAATACCAAGTTTGATCATCTCAGAAATATCTACAATTGTTACATAGCTCATTTTCCCATTTGAGAAATTTTTATCAAACACTAGTCACAACTTCATGAATCTCATATATACTTTCTAAAACTATGTCACACACTTGTGAAATTTGAACTACATTTTGTTCAAGCTTTCTCAAATGAAAAAATGGCCTATATAAGGATTGTATATATTAATGAGCTTAACAAACTCGGTATTCAAAACTTTTCAATTTGAGACAATCTAGGGTCCCGAAAACTAGTTTGTAGGCGTCGAAATTTAAAAATCACAAATTTGAACCGTCCAAACTTTCTCAAATGGAAAGTTGACCAAAACAACAATTGTAGATCTTTTTGAGTTTAACAAACTTGGTATTCAAATCTTTTCAATTTGAAGTCATTTAGAGTTCATAATACTAGAGTCAAAGTGTTGTTTTTTTATTTGACCAAATTTGACTTGGTCAAACTTGCTCAAATGAGACACTAAATGACCTCAGATGAAAAAACTCTGAATACCAAGTTTGATCATCTCAGAAATATCTACAATTGTTACATAGCTCATTTTCCCATTTGAGAAATTTTTATCAAACACTAGTCACAACTTCTTGAATCTCATATATACTTTCTAAAACTATGTCACACACTTGTGAAATTTGAACTACATTTTGTTCAAGCTTTCTCAAATGAAAAAATGGCCTATATAAGGATTGTATATATTTATGAGCTTAACAAACTCGGTATTCAAAACTTTTCAATTTGAGACCATCTAGGGTCCCGAAAACTAGTTTGTAGGCGTCGAAATTTAAAAATCACAAATTTGAACCGTCCAAACTTTCTCAAATGGAAAGTTGACCAAAACAACAATTGTAGATCTTTTTGAGTTTAACAAACTTGGTATTCAAAACTTTTCAATTTGAAGTCATTTAGAGTTCATAATACTAGAGTCAAAGTCATAACATATTACATAATATCCGTCTCTAAAACATAATATATTAAACATGCATCGTTGTATCATGCGGGCACAACAGTGAATTTCTTCTTGACGTATGACCCTTGGTTATGATCTTGTCGTAACCATGGAGTGTCTTCATCATTTAACATGATGCTTGGATCTTTCTTCACTATGAAGGGTGGAATTCGGACATTTCTTTCGTAATCTTCTGACATGTCTGACTTGTCTTCAATTCCCACTATATTTATTTTCCCAAAAAGAATTATGTGGCGCTTTGGCTCATTGATCATTGAGTTGATGTCTTTGTTTTTTCCTCTCTTTGATTTTGTAGACATGTCTTTCACATAGAACACCTGACTCACATCGGCAGCAAGGACGAATGGTTCCTCTTTGTACCCAATATTGTTGAGGTCCACTGTTGTCATTCCATACTCTTTGTCGACTGTTACCCCTCCTCCAGTCAGCTTCACCCATTGGCACCGGAACAAAGGGACTTTAAAATTAGGTACGTAGTCTAGTTCTCATATCTCTTCTATGCGGCCATAATATGTTTGTATATTCCCATTTGGATCTGTTCCATCTATGCGAACACCACTATTTTGATTGGTGCTCCTTTTATCTTGGGCAACTGTGTAAAATGTATTCCCATTTATCTCGTACCCTTGGTACGTGAGGATATGCCACGATGGCTGCCTAGCCAACAAATACAGTTGCTCATCAATATTGTCATCGCCTTGACATTCTTTTCGCAACCAACCACTGAAACTTTCCATGTGCTGACACCTAATCCAAGCTTCAGTCTTCCCTGAAAATTTGGATCGTAAGAACTCCTTATGTATCTCGATGTACGGATGCACCAATGACGAGTTCTAAAGAACTGTGTAGTGTGCTTTATTGAAATAATCGTCTTCCATGCCGATATATGTTTTCTTCCCTAAAGTTCCTTTACCACTGAGTCACCCCTTGTGTCGTGATTCAGGAACACCAATCGGGGCAAGGTCAGGAATAAAGTCAACACAGAACTCAATGACCTCCTTTGTTCCATAGCCCTGGGCGATGCTTCCTTCAGGCTTAGAACGGACTTTCACATATTTCTTTAAGACTCCCATAAACCTCTCGAAGGGGAACATGTTATGTAAGAACACAGGTCCAAGAATACTAATCTCCTTCACCAAATGAACTAGGATGTGTGTCATGATATTAAAGAAGGATGGAGAGAACACCAACTCAAAGCTGACAAGACATTGAACCACATCATTCTGTAGAGTAGCTAGTTCCACTGGATTGATTGCCTTCTGAGAAATTGCATTGAGGAATGCACATAGCTTCACGGTGGCTAGACGTACATGTGGAGGTAGAATTCCTCTTAAAGCAACTGGAAGCAATTGCGTCATAAGCACGTGGCAGTCATGGGACTTTAAGTTTAGGAATTTCTTATCTGGCACATTTATTATACCCTTTATATTGGAGGAGAATCCCGATGGGACCTTGATGCTGCTTAGACATTCGAACATGTTGTCCCTCTCTTCTTTGCTAAGTGTGTAGCTAGCAGGACTTAAGTAATGACGTCCATCATCTGTCTTCTCTGGATGAAGATTGTCTCGTTCTTTCATGCCTTGCAAGTCCTGGCGTGCTTCAAGTGAATCCTTTGGCTTCCCGTACATACCCATGAATCCTAACAGGTTCACACAAAGATTCTTTGTTAGGTGCATCACGTCGATTGCGTGGCGGACCTCTAGGACTTGCCAATAGGGTAGCTCCCAAAAGATGGACTTCTTCTTCCACATGGGTGCGTGTCCCTTAGCATCTTTGGGAACAGATTCACTGCCTTGTCCCTTTCCAAATACTACTTTCACATCCTTGACCATTGCGAGTACATCTTCCCCGGTTCGGTTATAAGGCTTCTTCCGATGGTCTGGCTTACCTTTAAAATGCTTCCCTTTCTTTCTTACTTGGTGATTCAACAGAAGGAATCGACGATGGCCAAGGTACACGACCTTTTGACATCTTTTCAAATATATACTGTCAAGGTCATCAAAACAATGTGTGCATGCATTATATCCTTTGTTTGTCTGACCTGAAAGATTACTTAAAGCAGGCCAATCATTGATTGTTATGAACAACATTGCTCGTAGGTCAAAGTGTTCTTGTTTGTACTCATCCCAGACACGTACACCTGGTTTGTTCCATAAAACTAGAAGTTCTTCAACTAATGGCTTCAGATAGACATCAATATCGTTGCCAGGTTGCCTCGGACCTTGGATGAGGATCGGCATCATAATGAACTTCCGCTTCATACATAACCATGGAGGAAGGTTGTAGATACATAGAGTAACTGGCCAAGTGCTATGACTAGTGCTCTGCTCTCCAAAAGGATTCATACCATCTGTACTTAAGGTGAACCTTAAGTTTCTAGCCTCATTTGCAAACTCTGGAAATTCCCTGTCTATCGCTCTCCACTGGGACCCATCAGCTGGGTGTCTCAGCATATTGTCTACCTTACGGTCTTCTTTATACCACCGCAACAACTTTGCATGATCTTTATTTCTGAACAAACGTTTTAAGCGTGGTATTATAGGAGCATACCACATAACCTTGGTAGGGATTTTCTTTCTAGGACGTTGTTCACCCTCGACGTCACCAGGATCATCACGCCTGATCTTATACCGCGATGCTTTACATACCGGGCATTCATCCAAATTCTCGTATTCATTGCCATGGTAGAGGATGCAGTCATTAGGACATGCATGTATCTTCTGGATTTTTAATCCCAATGGGCAGACAACCTTTTTTGCTTCGTACGTAGTGGTGGGCAATTCATTTGGCTTCGGAAGCATCTTCTTTATGAGGTTCAATAAATTCCCAAATGCCTTGTCGGATATACTATTCTTTGCCTTCCATTGTAGCAATTCCAGTGTTGTACCCAGCTTTTTTTGCCCCTCTTCGGCCGTCGGGTATAGCAACTTCCTATGATCCTCAAGCATGCGCTCGAACTTAACTTTCTCTTTTTCACTTTCCCATTCTTGTTGTGCATCACGAATGGCATCGCCAAGAGCATCACCGAGATCATCTTCTACCGCTACCTCTTCTTCATCTCCCCCCATTGTAGTATCATCAAAGGCACCATACTGAGCAATAATGTCATCAATGTCTAAATCTTCTCCTTCACCTTCTTCCATCATGACCCCGCTTTCTCCATGCTTAGTCCAACATATATAGTTTGACATGAAACCTGACTTAAGCAAATGTGAATGAAGACTCATTGAGCTTGAATATTCCTTTAAATTCTTACATAGGGCACATGGACAGCACATGAAACCATCCCGCTTATTTGCCTCGGCCACACCTAAGAAATAGTGCAAGCCCTCAATAAAGTCTTGGGAGCGGCGATCGGCATTGTACATCCAATGGCGTGACATAATCTGTATTACACGATTACACGACAAATTATGAAAACCTTGAACATAATTTAGTATTTTATTACACAACATAAATGACACACACACGGTTGATTAATTAACTAAGTCTGGCTACAACGTAAGCAATCCCAACTATCACTAAACAAACTAAAACTACAATGCACTTTAGTAACATAATTATTTTGTGATCGTACGCAACTAAAACAGACAAATCATTCTTATGTTGAATATCAATAAGCTTCTCCTGCTGGCTCACTGCCTCATCAGCAGCAGCCGCTACCTCAAGCGCACCCAAATTCTGCTCGTATGTAGCATAATCTTCCTCTCAGTACCAACCATCGCATCCATTGCCCTCCCTACTGTAATTAAAGCCAAAAAATATTTAGTCAAAAATATTCAAGAAAAGTAGGTCAATTAGCCATAAAGATAAAATGCATAAGAAACTCACATCGCGATCCGGGCACTTGTAGAAAACACGGCCCTTGTTGGGTCCCTGTCTCTTGACTCGGTACTCCATCACAATCTTCTGCTTACACTTGCCGCAGATAATGAGAGGGAGTTCTGGCCTCAGTCGTTTCGCAACCGAACAAGAGGCCGATGATCCGGTACCAGTTGTCATCTACTTTCTATACTTATTTTTGCAAACTAGTGTAAATTTCATATTTTCTAAAATGATATATTTAAACAAAACTAGTACGGATTTCACATGTTTCAATAAATAACCACCCGTACTAGTTGACCTTGCTTACATGATCATCTCGGCTAGCATTTCTCCACCGGACGGCACCGTACTTGGCCAAGGAAGAGCTCCGATTCTATGAGAAAGGGAACACGGTCTTCCACGACCGTTGCAGCTCTCCCTCGTAGCATCAAAGTTCCTCCTTGACGTCCGTTACCGCTCGGCAGAGAACATGTTGGCCGAGCTGAACACGGTCCGCAAGTTCAACTAGTACGGATTTTCTATAATTTTCTAACTATTTACTAAGTTTTTCATTTCATGGAAAATTTAATTCTAAAAAAAGGCATGATTTTTAGGTAGTTCATTTCATGGAAAAAATAATTCTAAGTGACCTGCTCGATATCGGCGAGCTCGCGGACGTTTAGGTTGCCGATGATAGTAACATTTGTAGATGACATTTGTAGGTCTGAAGTTATCAAATATCCATCAAATTATAGCTCAAAAACATGTTTCAATAAATAACCATCCGTACTAGTTGACCTTGCTTACGTGATCAACTCGGCGAGCATTTCTCCACCGGACGGCACCGTACTAGGCCAAGGAAGAGCTCCGATTCTACGAGAAAGGGAACACGGTCTTCCACGACCGTTGCCGCTCTCCCTCGTAGAATCAAAGCTCCTCCTTGACGTCCGTTACCGCTCGGCAGAGAACATGCTCGCCGACTTGAACACGGTCCGCAAGTTCAACTAGTACGGATTTTCTACAATTTTCTAAGTTTACATATAAAATCATAATAAAGTCCAACATATAAAGTTACACATGCATCTACATCGCAAAATGAGATAAGCTACTGATAAAACATAAGAGGATTAAGTTTGTTACCTCCAAAATCGAAGAGCAACACCAATGGAGGGGGAGAGAGCAAGAACAACAGCAAGCTGAAAAACAGAGGCAGTGAGTTTGAATGGAATGGCTCGGGCTCGGGGAGGAAGAAATGAGCTGAATTATAGGCCGGGATTATTAGTCCCGGTTAGGGGTCCAAACCGGGACTAAAGATTAATCTTTATTCCCGGGGCATCACCCAAACCGGGACTAAAAGCTTTAGTCCCGGCTGGTAATACCTTTAGTCCCGGTTGGTAATACCAGCCGAGACTAAAGGCCCCTGCCCCGCGGACGACCGTTGGGCAGGGACCTTTAGTCCCGGTTGGTATTACCAACCGGGACTAAAGGGTCCTTTAGTCCCGGGGACAAAAAATACCGAGGCTAATGTCAAATTAGGACATCGTTCTAAAGTCTGTTCTCTAGTAGTGCTTGTTTGGTGCAAACATCCCCTAAACCACTGAACCACACAATCACTTTGACTAGTGGATGGATGTGCACTACAACACAGATGGGCTTCTTTGATGATCTGATTATATCACATAATGTCGAATATTTATCACCACATTTAGGTTAATTATGACAACTTTGTGACGTAATCTGTTTGTTATCGAATGTGCGTCTCTAATCACAATATCACAATCATGATAAAGCACATTGAAACTGTCATCATTTTTTTTGGCAATACATTCTTCATCGTTGATTTTCATGACGATTTAAAATTATCATTCTTGAAGGGAAAATGTCACATGGCATGGAGTGTGCTTTCACCATGTGTATTGTAGGCTTTGACGAGGCAATATTTTACGACCTTTTTTTATTTCGTTGTGAATCTTCTAGCCCATATTATGTACATGGGCCCGCAATATAGTTTGGGCTTAGCCCATTCTATGGACCGCTTTAGTCCGGCCCAATTGAGGCCTACTTTCGACCAACTAAGGTACACTTCTGATTTGACCCCAATAATTTTGTACATCCACTTGTTGGCCCGTGAACATGTGACGCCCAACCCAATTTTCATTTGGCCTAGCCCATTGTTTGCCCGGTACCTGATTGGATACTGGCTCATTTTTATGATTTTTTGCAATAACATAATTACAACATATTTGGCCCAGATGTAAATCATTAAAAGCAAATAATTATGGCTCATTAGGCCAAGTAACTACAGCTAATTTGGTCACATAATTACAGCTCTTTTGGTCATTCCAAAGATGAAAACAGCATTGTCACAAGCATCATTCCATTCCAAACTCAGACCACTATAGTTTGAGCAATATCAAGCTAAAACAATGCAAACATATTTTTTTTCTTCAACAGCCACAAGCTAGACGAAAAAGGTCTCCAAATCCAAAGTTCACCAATTGGTCCAGCAGGTCACCAAAAGAGCTCCAACAGCCACAAATCAAAAAGTGATTGATACAAAAGCCTCATTTCACCCAAGTTGGAGCTACATCACCATGACAAAGAAAGGCTCAAAGATTCAAGGGAGTAAGATTCAACTGACCATGGTTGAGTCTTATCAGTTGACGAATGAGGGTGTTTGTTTTTTGTATTGTCTTCGTCAAACTCTCAATATCATGTGACTGATTTGCCATTGTTTCCTCAGATTCAATTGTGCCTGCAACTTTAGGGTATGCAGCTCTTGTCGAAGTTTGGCAGCATCTTGCTTCTCGAACTCAAGTTCAGCCTGAAGCCCTTGCACCTGTGAAGAATCGACATGTGGCTTATTTTATACATGAATATAAATCTTGCACTAATAAATTTCACTTGAACTCAAGTAGTTAAATCTTGCACTAAATCTGCAGGCAACATATCTTAAAATCAGTTAAATTTACACGCAACAGACCTTATAGCACAATCTGGCAGCTGTTTAGCTTACTTTATCTTCCATGATTCTTTCATTCCACTCCATTGTCTTGTCCATGATTGTTATAGCACAATCTGGCAACTAGTTCAGGAACCGGCAGTCCTGGCGTATCTCGCCGCCGGTGGCCGACGTCTTGACCCCGATCCTCCCGAGCTTGGTCATCGCCGCCACGAAATCGCCGAAGAAGGCACCCTTGTTGGACGCGTAGTAGTCGACCATGCTGTGTGACCTCATGTCGACTAGAGCACCTGCTCGGAGCCCACCGTCGAGGGGTCGAGGAAGGCGAAGGCGTTGGGGTTGGACCTGCAGGTGTCGTTCAGCCGCGTCGCGAAGCCGGGATCGATGGTCGTGTCGCTGCCGATCCTCACCGACTGCAGCCGATCTTCTGTCAGCGTCCAAGTCCTGCCACGCCGTGGGCTATGGTGCGTCACTGTCGTGCCGTGGGCTATGGCGCGTCAGTGCCGCGCCAAGATCGGTGGCGCGGCAGACCCTGCCATGTCACCGGTCAGCAGACCCGGTCGTCGCCATGTCATCCGCCTGCCATGCATGGCACGGCACAGGAGTTTCACCGGGCCATGGCAATAGGCGTGTCCAAAAGTGTTAGTTTTGAAGAAAAAAAACAGTGTTAGATTTAAAATTAGTTTACAAAAAGTGTTAAAAATAAAAAAAAATCATGCTATATGTTTTCTTCCTTGCTCACAATTACTTAAATTTAATATGGTCTTCTAAAACATGAAACTAGGTCAAATTTGAAACGGGGAATCTAGGCCAACACAAATCCTTGCCAACTGCATCATAAATCACTGTGCAACCCACCGTGAAAACTGCAAACAGTGTTTCCTCACCAACAAAGTCTCGCTTAATCATCGAGACATGCACCGGGATTCCAAATAAAACTACATAACTAAAATTCTAATTGTATATTAACAACACATATTATGTGGCCTCACTTTGTAGCAGTACTATGTCTTCTCGAATAGGGATGAAAACAGATAGAAACGAGTGGGTAACTCCTTAACTATTTCCGTCTTTCATCACTGAAAACGAAAATAGGATCAGGATTGTCAAGAACTGGAATGAAAATGGAATACGCATGAATATGAAAACAAACAAATACGGATGGAAACAGATGAAAGTCAAACCTAGGGATATGCTAAGTCCCTGGGCCAGAGGCTGCCTGTTAGCATTTCTTAGCGCAATCACCAAGTGAGGAGGTTTTAAGTCCATCACCGGTAACAGCGCCAGAAATGTCTGTTTGTATTTCTTAACAACATTACTAAGATTGAGTTAATCTTAGCAACACCACTAAGAAACACCAACTACGATAGTTCTTAAAGATTACATATAATATCCGCAAGCGTACGGAGCTATCGTTGTAGCATTTCACCCGAAAGTATTCAGGATATCGTTATTTATATTTTCCCAAAGGAGGACAAGGTATACAAATTCTAGCATAGACATAAACAAGATGACATACTTGCATAGTGGACCATAGTTCATAACAGGGGTAAAATGGTATTTCATGTATAGTAGACACACATCTGGGCTAACCTCAAGGATAAAGGAAAATAAAGAATAAAAGAATATTCCTACATGGAGCGGGCATGTTCTAATATAGCCGTGCAAAGAACAGTTAATGATCATACAAGTTATATGACTAGAGTTAAAACTATGATTAAGATGGACGGAGAGATCTTCGAGCACTGGTCTATCAGCAAGCGCGAGAGACTTTAAAACTCCTATATAATACCTGGACGTGGGGGATTATAAGGGATGGATAAGGCTGTCACCACCTGCCGTCTAACCCTCAACCGTGGGATACTATCATATCCGCAGGTTCCCGTGTAACCGAGCACCAGGCCCGTGCACAAAGAAACTACCTATACCCCTGGGTCCCCGAACCTACAGATCAACATGTAAAGGATATAGGCAAACCCGAAGGAACAACGAACCACCACCCCAACCTAGCTCTACTTCTACTCATACAAGTCATATGAATGTTGAAGCATAAAGTTGAACATGTTAAGATCAAGATATCCAAACTATATGCTAGCTCATATATCATGATTATAACATGAAAATTATACTCTACTTCATATGCACTACTATATGAATGATATGAGAACTTGAATATGGCAGAACTCTTCATAGTATTATTCATACCAAAGTTGCTCTTCTTCCAAGGAGACAAGCTCTCCAAGTATCTTTGCTAGCTCCAAATACTACTAACACTAAAGCTAAAAGAGTACAAGTAGAGAGAGGTGAGGTGTAGCTCCAAATGATTGTGTGTGTAGAATGAGCGCCTCCTCTTCTTTTAAAGTGAAGTGAGGGCAGTTTGGCGTTGTTATTTTAGGTAACCATCCGAAACCGCCTATGCATGGCGGCATGCAACCGCCAGAGCGAGGTGGGCCTAAGAGACAGTGCTGGAGGTGCGGGCGCACCCCTGGTGCGGCCGTACCTAGGCTAACCCAGTTGGCCACCGCCTTGCTCTGGTGGGTTGCTAGCTGGGCCTGGGTCATGTCCTTGGTGGTATTCTGCCTAGGTTGGATGTTTGGATGGGCCTTTGCTTGTCTCCTTGGTGTAGAATCCACATTACGCTTTCCCGTTTGTGTATTTTGGTATGTTTTCCGCTTGTATTTGAATATGAGTCCTATAAAACAAGTTTTCTCAAATACAAGTGGAACTAGGTCAATAGTAAAGGCATATTTGTTAAAAGTATGTTTATTTCTCCTATTTTGGACTATAATTGGTAGTTAGTAATGGTCGTTATTGACCGCCAACAATCCCCCAAGCTTAACCTTTGCTCGTCCCGAGCAAATAGCTAAGTACTTGGTTGTTGATGAGGAGTTGCTACTATGCCGATATAATTCACAAGTGCCATGTCTATAACAAAGCATTCTTCTGTAATTCAAATAAGTTGGCATTTTTATCCACTCTTTACCTTGATCCCTGTGGGGCGTATAGCTTTTCCAAGTTCTTGGGCGGTTGCAAGATAGAACAGTTATAACAGAATCACCAATCGTTCATTCCATGATTGACCATCTATCCGGAGGTTTTATGAGCTTTGCAAAATAAATGTAAGTTCCTCGAATGATTCTCTCGATCACTCGATGTGTATGAATCCTCACCAAGGCATTTGAATTTTGCCTGCTTTTCATATCCTACCACTAAAGGCTTTGAGTGGAGTTTTGGATAGGTATGAAAGTGGGGCATACTTGCATCACATATTTTGCTAAGTCAAAAACCGGACCTCAAGGAGATGCAAGTCATACACTTTGATCAAGACGTGCAAGTGTGTGGAATTTTTATAATGTTTCTATTCTAAATATTTTTGGTACTCCTTTGGATCATGACTCTTTTTTTATGAATGTCTTTATTTTGAAAGGATGGGCTATCTTTATTTCTTTCTTTTCTTTTTCTTTTCTTTTCTTGATGCTCTTTGGCATGCATTTTTTTTCTTTCATGCCATTTGGCATGGAGATTTTTCTTTCTTTTTTAGCATATCCCATGTCTTTCTTTTTGGCATATGAAACTTGGAGAGAGAGAAACATCATGATAAACGAATGGAGTATTATTTTTGTGGACGGAAATGCATGTTATGCGTAACTCTCAGTGTAAGAATCAACAATTTATTTGTGGGTGTACGTGTGTCTTGATCATGGGTGCATGACGAGAATCTTGACACGTGTCACAACAATTTGACAAAGCGCAATGCTCAAACAAGTAGCATATGACTAAGGTTTGAATTTGAATATCATGTCATATGGCCTTGGTAGGTATTTATAATCATTTGAGGAACTTTATATTTTAGCATTTTTTAAATGAAAATCTCCAGATGTCAAGTCTCTCTTAGAACAAACTCATAGCAAATTCTATTTGTACCATATCATAACTCGCAACAACTTAGAAAAGGAGCATACATTTGCAACCCATGAGTATTTAAATTTTTAGGATGAGGCATTTTTAGCCAACAAACTTAAATTTTGGGGAATACTAAGTTATAACCTAGGCACAAATGAATTATAGACAGAGCAACTATTCATCATTTCAACATAGGAGAAACTAAACATTCCTTAAACACATATGAGAGTGGAATAAATATTTTTGGTATTTTTATCATATTTCATTTGTTTTGGTATTTTCAAATTTTTAGATTTTTTATATGCTAATAAATAATAAATGTAGAAAATAAATTGCAAAAATAAAAGATACAAGGTACCTATGCAGGGGTCCTTCCCCAAGCTAGCTCGAGGCCTAGGATCCAGGGTTGCTTGGTGAAGACTCCGAAGATGGTACATTATTTATATTTTATTGTATATATTTTATTTTGTTTACTCATCCATGTCTATACTTAGTGAGTTTTGATTCAATGATCAAACTAAACCATGTTTAATTTGATAAAGGTAGACTAATCAACCTAAGCACCATGCTTAATTTGAAAAGCCTATGAAAGTATGATCGATCACTAACTATACTTCAAACCAAAACATGCTTTGTATAAAACAAGGAAGGGGAACCAAAATTTATTCAAGTGTAAATAAATATGATAGGTAAACTAATTACTTTTATTTTAGCATAATTTTAAAGCATAGTCTATAATTTTATTATATATGTGTGGCAGAACTGCCTAATCTAATACCCTCCCAAGAGTACTTGTCTTCCATTAGACACTAAGTACCCAAGAAAGTGCACTAAATCATGCCGTTCCATCGAACATACCCAAAGTGAGAGCTCAAAAATGCACATTTTTTCTTAGGTTCATAAATGAGTGAATAAAGCTTACAACACTCTTAACCATTTTTTACATCACTTTATTACAACATTAGAGTACTTAAACAAGTTGAATGCAACAGTGGAATTAAAATAGTTTACATGTAAAAGAGTTTATACATTTTAGGTTCGCAAGTTTTATCTTGCAGCGAAAAACAACATATGCTCAGAGTTATAGTGGAAATAAAGATTAATTTAATGACATGGTGAATCATTAATATAGTGAACATTTAAATATAAGATATGATAGCAGATTATAAATTTTTTTTATAAAAACCTTTAGTGAGGGTTATAAATAACCACTACGATCGTAGCGTGAAAGGAATCCTCTCAGAGCCCACTAGGAGGTTTCCACACACAAGAGTCAACTTTAGCATCCACCTATCACTTGCAACAGGGGGAATAAAACTCTAAGTACTCGATTGTACTCAGCAAGACTTACCCAACAGGAGGAAAATAAAAGACTTCAAAGATATGCAAGGCCATCTGGCTTGTGGGTTATTGCATCTGTAGGAAGTAGTACTAAACGTGCATCCTTATATTAAATTTTATTAGCAGCCACCATTATTTCATTAACTAACTATTCTATGTAAGCACCTACGTTACTTTCAAGCATGTGTAAGCAATCAGAACCAATTTACCTTCTTCCATGTTCTAGTTCTTACTACAGTGCTAGACCATAGCCAAGTCGGTACCGTCTTAAAGAAACAGTGATTCGCGAATCAATGTATCCTAGCTGGGTATCCCAAAACACACGTCTCGCTTGTTCCCTAGACACAAACAAGACCAACTTGTTCCTTTCCTATCACGGGGTCCAGGTCCCCGTCCAATCTTGGACTCCAAGCCCCCAACATCTGAGGCCCAGTCTTAGTATGGTACTTAGACCTCCACCTAATACCCATCCCTAAAAGCCGATCTGGAAAGAGCCAGAACCCATGACAAGAAAGTGACAAGTCTTCCCGCTTCCATAAGCAAGTATATGCTCAGGATAATAAGTCTGAGACCTGACTACCATCCATAGCAACGGACAGTCCTCAATCGACACTGGTGGGACAATTGCAACTGGAGTCTCTCTCAGTTGCCTAACCAAGTCCAATCCAATGTACAATCCCGCCCGGTCTTCAATTATTATCCATATATATATTCCACATGATGGTAATATGATAATAGTAACAATAATATATTTTTCCTATCTCTCGTGAGTGACAGGTAATCACTCGACTTCTACCGGGATCCTATAGCATAGCAATCTACACGATCCTGACATACTAGTAGGACTCATAGGATAAGAATATATATGCAAGTGGGTTTCATTCAACTCCTTAAAACTTAATGCTCAAACATAAAATAAAGTGCAGAATAATAGGGGTTATGCACCGGGGTTTGCCTGGGTAAGATACAACCAAAGGTTAGCATTCTATCATGGTGACACGATCATCACGGCACTATCTTTTCTGCTACTCCAGATGACTCCATGATCCATCATTGTTCCTATTATGATATACATGGATGCAACGTAGAGATGCAATTAATCAATGGCAACCGCAACTCTTAAAAATGTGATTATGCCTCTCAAGCTAACGAGCTAGCTCTAATGGCTAACGCACTTAGGCTGTGTATCCACGTTATTGAGTAAGGCGTCGTTTCCCGGTGAGTGTTTTAGTTCTATAATCCCAAGGTGTTTCGGCATTTTATATATATTTGAACTAGGGCTCATTAGCTATCTTAGCAAACTAATTATTATGGAGCTACAAAAATTATGGTGGGCATATAATAATACTAGGAACTTACTATAAAATTTCTAGAATTAACACTAGTACCGATTAATCATGAAAATTCCTACAAGCTCATAGTTTAATAATATTAAAGCATGTTACATTATTTAGATCAACCTTGAAATATTTTAGAGCTATGTGAACCAAACACGCCAATAGATAGATTATGATTTGAGGAACCTAACAAAATTAGTTTCACAATTTTTGGTCAACTACACAAATTATATTGAATTTATAAGTTTGCTTTAGAAACAAAATTAGAAAACGCTTTAGGAAAAAGGAAAAGGCCAACGACCGACTAATTTGGCCTAGCAGCCCAGCGTGGGTGCAGCCACGTGCATGTCGCGATGGCCCAGCACGGCCCAAGGCCGAGAGGCCCGCGTGCATGCTCACATTTAGCAAAAGAGCCCCTGAACTAATCAGTTATTACGTAGCGCCTCTGCTCACTATTGCACAAGAGACGTGCTTTGCATTAAGGACCTTGGAACATGTCACCTTCGTAATGGGGCAGTCCTCGGCATGCCCGCGCGCAACAGCATGGCACACCGACAGCAATGGCGATTACACCGGCCATCTACAATGACCCCCGGTGACCTATGGCAACCGAGCATCTAGGTTACGACAGCGCGCTTCTAGACACGGTGGTTAGGGACCCGGAGGGGCTTTGCAGCATAGTCAACCATGGTGGTAGCTGGGGCAGCGCATTTCCCGACGGCGTTGAGACCACTCCAGAGAGCTAGGAGGATGGAGAGAGAAAAGAGGTGGTGCGCGAGCACAAGTGGCATACCATGAGTACAACCGAGGCATTGGTGAGGATGGGGAGGCCCTATGTGGCGTTGGCCGCATGGGAGCGGCAGAGGCAGAAGCATTCCACGGTGGCATGGTCACGTCAGCTCACCTCTGGTGAGACCTTTTGCGGAGCTAGGGCGAGCACCGACACTAGGGGCTAAAGACGAGTCTACAGCTGACTTGAATTGAGCAAAAACCAATCGTAGCAACTTACCCCCCCCCCCCAAACGTGCCATCCACGGTAGCGAGATGATAGGTGGCCGTGGAAACACCAAGCTTGTCTATGTCGAGGCATGGCATGGCCTCGATAGGGATCGCCTGGCTAGCCGACTTCCTAGGCCACTTGCTGATGCAAGGAATAGAACTGCAAAGCCCTGAGCTAAGCAGATCAAGGGGCGGAGCACGCGGTGCTCTTGTCAAGGTCATGTCGTGGAGGGAGCACATGAGTGAACTCGAGTAGGCTAAAATGGGGCAGCATCGATCGATGGTGGCAGCATGAACATGTGCGTACATGTGACGGGACATGGAAGCTTGGCACGACGCTCTTGAACTAGAGTGGCAATACCCCGAGCGGGGCTCAACGATGGCGGCAAGCATGGAAGCAGGGCGAGACAAGGAGATGTCGCCATCGCCACTGTGACTGGGGTCATCGGCGTGGTAGGTGGAACGAAGGGCAGGGCGGATGCCACATTGGCCGAGCGACGACCACCGCAGCCTCAGCTTACTCTACGCGTGTCACCATGACCAGCCACACTAGCGTGACGCGCACATAGTAGTAGCTTGGCCTTAGCCCGCTAGGGCCAGCCAATGCTAGGCCGAAGGCGCCGCACAGCAACACTTGGGCACGTGAGCTAGCAAGTGGCAACACCTGGACATGGCCAGAGCCCGGCGCTAGCAGTGCCCACGCGCATGATGACCACAAACTCCGGTCGAGCGACAGCGAAGGTTCATGCACAAATTTTAAAGCGAAGCAAGGGCTACAAATGATCATGATTAAGATTCAAGCAATCCCTCTAACCTAAAGCCAGCAACACCAGCTTTCTAACGGAGCAATCGCCATCACCAGAGAGCAACTAGATAGGGAGGTAAAAGAATGCCAACTTGGGTTTGCCACGCTGAATGCCAGTTCACGAATCGAGCACCACATCAAGGTTCACAGCGCGTTCTAATGAAGTTGGGCTAATTTTATGAGTGCAATCGTGACTCCCAACACCACCGCAACCTACACCATGTCGAAGTGCTCACTTAGAGGCAACCAATAGTGCAAGAACGTGAAGCTAGTGTTTAAACATTTTAGTTAGAATTTAAATGCCAAAATAGCATTGTCTACTATCCTTTTCAGACTTAGAAAAGGGCAAGGGTTTAGTTAGAACTAAACAACCATTAGCACTTTTGTCACAATTTTTAAGAGGCCTAAACCCTGTCAATTCCAACCAACAAGTATTTCATGCAATAGTCCATACTTCATACTAACCCATAAGAGAAAAATATTTAAGCACCATTTAACTACTTTGCTCAATATAATTCACCAAAAATGGCATTTTAAACATAAGTTCAAATTCTTGCCGATTCAACGAAAAGGCTGATTTTTAGTTTCAGATTCAATTTTTGAGCTCTCAAGAACACTAGTTAACAATATTTGTTTTCAAAAATTAAAGTTGCATTTTCAACTACACCACTTGCTCATCAACTTTACTTAAGTACTATGCATAATTTATATTTTATTTTTGTTTATATAAATTGTTTTTCGTGCTAAACAATTAAAATGACTTGTCCCATTTTTCTTGTTAGGATTTTCATTAGCACTTTTACGCACTAAGTTAACTTGGATATTTATTTGAGTCCACAAAAGTGAGTCACATAGGATTCGCTTATCATTTCATGTGCGTTATAAATTTTTAAAACCCGAAAACTTGTTTGGCTAATCTCTCTCGGGCCTCAATCTTGGTGCTAAGCAAGCTCGTAATACCAGGGGCATTACAATATGAATTCTAAGCAAAGTACAATTGTAAAGGATAACTACCGATTTACCTTTGGCAAGGTCTCAATGTTTAAAGTCCAATGAGCGAGACTCTTCGTCTTTCACTTTTTGCTTGATGATGGGACATCCGTGCCCATAGGAGTAGGCACAGATGATTGCTCCTTCTTTGGTTTCCACACCATTTTATTGGTTTTTGGTGGTGTGGTGGTGGACTTTGGAGCTTCTAGTTTTTGCTTCCACACCTTCTTGTCCTTTTTGGGTGGTGTGGGAACAACATTCAAAGTTTCTTCCTTTTTTCTTTGGGTTGTTCTTCTTTGGCTCCGACCTTTTTTTGTTTTCTTTGTTTTTCTTGATGAGGCTATCCACCAATTGAGGTTGAATTTCAACCTCCTTTATGCCTTGTGGGTTCAGCCCGTACTTGATACGGATCATGGAGCATTGCTCCTATTGGTGCCGAAAGTCAAACTTTTCTTCTTTGCCATTGATGTTGAAGCGCATTTCTCCAGCTCCAACATCAATCTGAGCTCCTATAGTGCTGAGGAATGGTCGCCCAAGGATGAGGGGTGATTCCTTTGTTGTTTCCATGTCCAGCACCACAAAATCAACTGGGACAAAGTATCCTTGGATTTTGATCAGGATATCTTCGGTGATTCTAGCTAGATAGCGGATCGTTGAGTCTGCTAGTTGGAGCATCATCGGCGTTGGTGCGAGGTGTGTGAAGTTCAACTTGTCGAAGACGGTCTTGGGCATAATGCTCACGCTTTCCCCAAGATTGCACAAGGCATGATCAAACTATTGGGTTCCAATGGAGCATGTGATAGTGGGGCACCCAAGGTCCTTCTTCTTTTCAGGCAGACGGTTGAGTATAGCAGCGTTACACTCTTCTGTTAGCTTGACGACTTCTATGGATGGCAATGGCCATTTGGTTTTGATGATGTCCTTTATGTATTTTGCATAAGAAGGTACATGCAAGATGTCCATTAATGGGATGCTCACACAGATTTTCTCTATCATCTTAACAAAACAAGCAAATTGCTCATCCACAGCTTGCTTCCTTTTTCTTGTGGGAAACAACAAGTAGCTGGTATTGACAAAATCTTGCGGTGTCGTTTCCTCATCTTCTTTTTGATCTTTGTGTGTTTTTGTTGATGGTGAAGGTTCTTCCTCCTATTGTCTTTGTGTTTTCCTACTTTATGGTTAGGATTTGGTGGATCACGAGTGGACTTACCACCCTTGTGGTCACCGCATTAACTTTTTCAAGATAATTCTTGGGTTGCCGTAGGATCTTCCCTTCATTATTAACAGGAATAGAAGCAGCAATTTGAGCTAATTTTGTTTCTATCATTTTTGTTAAAGCTCAATTGATTTTGAACAGTGGAAGTTAAACCTTCTATTTTAAAGTTAATATTTTCTAGCATTTTGTCATTATAAGTTAGCTTTTTAGTAAGATTTTCATTTATTTTTGCCTGGCCTAGTACTAGGTCTTTCAAGGAAGGTGGATTCGAATTGTAATTTGAATTGAAGTTTGAATTACCTCCTTGCGGACGGGATTGATTGTTCCACCCGTTATTATTACCTTGTTGTCGGAACCCGTTGTTGATATACGCAACATCTTCATGAGTCTCAGGGCAGTTGTTCCCCAAGTGTCCAACTTCACCACAGACCTCACACGTCATGTGTGAGTCCATGACCTAGATAGTGCTTTTCGTGGCTTCTTTCTTAGCAGCACGATCATCCATCCTCTTCATTAATAGATCTATTTTGCGACAAGCATGTCCGCCTCCTTCATGGTATGCATTCCTTTTTGTTGCTTGCGCTCTTCCCCCCAGCTTTGATTGGCCACCATCTTTTTGATGAGGGCCTTAGCTCCATTGGTGGTGAGGGAAAGGAACACCCCTCCAATAGTGGCATTGACATGCCCCTTTGACATGGGCATGAGCCCCTCTTAGAAGTTTTGGAGCACGAGCCATTCTTCCATTCCATGGTGAGATAAGTTTGCTAGAAGCTGGAAATTTTCCCTCTCAGGGCACTAGTTTTGCCCATGGGGAAAAATTTCATGAGGAACACCATGGAACATTTGTCCCACATGTCGATAGCTCCCTTGCTTTGGTAGAACCACTATTTCACCTTCCCCGCAAGGGAGAAGGGAAATAGATGGAGCTTGATACTAGCTGGTGCGACATCTTTGATGATGATTGTGTCGCATAGCTCAAGGAAGTGTTGCAAGTGTGCACTTGTGTCATCGCTTGGCAAACCACAGAACTAGTTTGCTTGTACCATCGTGATAAGGCCAGTCTGGAGCTCAAAGTTTCCAGTGCCTATGTTGACAGCGGACCCAACGGGCACATTGGCAACAGCGGGGGTGGAGTAGTCATGGAGTGACTTGGCCATGAGTGAAGTAGTGGATGGTACGGGGGTGACTAGTTTGACTGCCAGCGGAGTAGCAGAAGAAGAAGTGGTACAAGACTTGTTCTTCCTTAGGAGTGCCTCCGGATTATCGGTGTAGTTGTTTGGCAGATCAAAACCACTCATACACTATCTTGTTTTCATTCTACAATAGGAAGAAAACAAGTAGAGTTCGCCTACATAAACTATGGCTACCCTTTCATGCATGTGATCATTGTTCATGTTATGCTAGATTTTTTTCAACTTATGCCCTCCCTGGCAACGGCGCCAGAAATGTTTGTTGGCATTTCTTAGCGCAATCACCAAGTAAGGAGGTTTTAAGTCCATCACCGGTAACGGCGCTAAAAATGCCTATTGGTATTTCTTAACACCATTACTAAGATTGAGTTAATCTTAGCAACACCGCTAAGAAACACCAACTATGATAGTCCTTAAAGATTACAGACAATATCTGCAAGTGTACGGAGCTATCGTTGTAGTATTTCACCCGAAAGTATTCAGGGTATCATTATTTATATTTTCCCAAAGGAGGATAAGGTATACAAATTCTAGCATAGGCATAAACATGATGACATACTTGCATAGTGGACCATAGTTCATAATAGGGATAAAAATGGTATTTCATGGATAGTGGACACACATCTGGGCTAACCTCAAGGATAAAAGGAAACAAAGAATAAAATAACATTCCTACGTGGAGCCAGCATGTCCTAAGATAGTCATGCAAAGAACAGTTAATGATCATACAAGTTATATGACTAGAGTTAGAACTATGATTAAGATGGACAGGGAGATCTCTGAGCACTAGTCTGCCAGCAAGCGTGAGAGACTTTAAAACTCCTACACAATACCTAGACGTGGGGGGTTACAAGGGATGGACAAGGTTGTCAGCACCTGCCGCCTACCCCTCAACCCTAGGATACCGTCATATCCATAGGTTCTTGTGTACCCGAGCACCATGCCCGTGCACAAAGCAACTACGTATACCCCCCCAGGTCCCCGACCATACGGATTGATAGGTAAAGGATATAGGCAAACCCAAAAGAACAACGAACCACCACCCCAACCTAGCTCTACTTATGCTCATACAAGTCATATGAATGTTGAAGCATAAAGTTGAACATGTTAAGATCAAGATATCCCAACTATATGCTAGCTCATATATCATGATTATAACATGAAAACTATATTCTAGTTCATATGCACTACTATATGAATGATATGAGAACATGAATATGGAAGAACTCTTTATAGTATTATTCATATCAAAGTTGCTCTTCTTCCAAGGAGACAAGCTCTTCAAGTAGCTTTGCTAGCTCCAAATACTACTGTCGGTGCAGAAAATGACCAACACATAAATACTTGTAGTTTTGCTGTATGTTGTGATCAGATGTGGCCTAGCACTCAATGACATAGGGTTTATATTGGTTCAGGCAATGTGCCCAACATCCAGTTTGAGTCGGTCGGTGACTATTCCTGAGCCCAGGTGCTCGAAGTTTGTTGTGGGGTTACAAACATAAGGGAGAAAGATGGGGGGTACAAGAGGTCCGGACGAACATTGGTCTGAAGGGCTGAGAGTGATGGGACCTCCGCTATGTGCTAAGTGTTCAAACATTTGTTGTTCATTGGGATCCTTGGTCGTTTGGATCATGTGTGTTGTTTGAGTTGTCATGGACTGATCCTTCCCTTTGGGAGAGAGCGCACCCCTTTTATAGATGAAGGGGATGGCCTTACAAGAGAGAGAGAGAGTGCATATGCTAAGTCTCGTTGCCCACGCCATCGGGTACAAGATGATTGTAGGCGCCCATAACACTGTTAATGTCAGATGCATGTGGGAGGTTGCGTCGTCTTCTTCTGGTATGGCAGACGTCGGTGGCTGCCATACTGTTGATGCCTAGAGTCCTGCAAGGGGTTTCACCATGCTCGTTTGGTATGGGAGTTTGCGGGTGCCCACAACACTATAGGGAAAATGTCGGTGCCCATAATACTGCTTGGGTTCTGACATGCCTAGAAGGTTGCAGGGCACTCTTCTGACTTGTCCTATCGGTATTGTCCTATAGGTGTACAGGGTACGGTCCTCAGTATTACGGTTGACTTGAGTGCACTGCCCTACTTTCTCCATCTGTTTCCTAGTCCTCACCGAGTGGATGTCCTCGGTTGGTTGGTCCTAGTTGGCTCTGACTGTGCCAGTCAGTGAAGAGCTATAAGCAGGGGTTCGGTGCGTCCCCGGTCCGAGATGTGGGTCAGAGTTTGGAAGCGGTGTTTGGCCATGCCTTCAGTCGGAGAGCACGGGTCAGAGTTGGAAGCGAGCATTGTTCCTCCTTGGCCAGGCCTTCAGGTCGAAGAGGTGGGCTAGAGTCAGAAGTGAGCGCTGTTCCTCCTTAGCGAGGCCTTCCGATCAGAGATTGGATCGCCCTTCGGGCCTATCGTTTTAGGTGTTTGGGCCAGCCTAGAAGTTTGCGCGTCATTCGCAACATCGTTTGATGGGCTAAGCTTTTGCTGGGAAGCCGGTCCATGAGGGACCCTGGGTTTATGAACCCGACTGGAGCCCCAAGCCCCGGGTGATTCGGGTAGAATTGTCTAGGGGATTTTTGTCTTGACGGTGGGTGCGTGTGAGCGCACCCATAGGTGTAGCCCTCGGGTGATTCGAGTAGAATCATCTAGGGGGTTTTTCATATTGCCTACGGGGGAAGGTTTGTTTCATCAGCAGGTGCGCGCGAGCACACCCGCAGGTGTAGCTCCTGAGCCCCAGGGCGATTCGAGCAGAATCGCCTAGGGGGTTTTGTTAGCGGGCGTGAGTGTGTGCACTTTGGTGGGCTTAGCCTCCCTTTTCTAGTTTTTAGCCCATCATTTCTAGGAGCGTGGCCCTAGGCGTTTGGTCATGGCTGAGGGATTGGGCAAATCAGAGTCACCAATTCGAGGATCAGGCGAGTTAGAGTCGCTAACCAAGGTGCCGGGCATGCCAAGGGATCGGTCGAGATGGACTCGCGGATCCAGGCATTGGGCACGCTGGGGGATCAGGCAAGTCAGAGTCGTGGATCCAGGCATCGGGCGTGTCTTGGGATCGGGTGAGTTAGAGTCGCGGACCTAGGCGCAGTCGAGGCATTTGGGTGTCTTGAACCCCTGAGCCCCGTTGGGGTTGGTAGGGGTCGGTTGAGTTTTGTGCGTTACCCCATCCGTGGTTTCTCGCAACCAGAGGGGCTGAGCTAAGGCCACTTGCATTGATGGCTCAAGTGACGCGCTCAGTAAGCTCACTAACGGGCATGTTCAAGTGAAGTCCGAGTCCATCGTTCATGACAGGGTCGGCATAACCCTCATGTGGAACTCCACTGCTCCTTAACCCACAACCCGATAGATGCCTGGGTTATTTCGGAGATCAGCCCAGGTGGCCCACTGGCCTCCCCTCAATGGAGATTCTGTGGATTTCGCTCTAGGATAGGATCGAACAAGAAGGTTGAGATGACCCTGTCTGCTTCAGGGCAGACTAGGCGAGGGTCGCTCGGGGCTCATTTGTGTTTTCTCCTCTAGCTCTATTTGACATGAGGTGGCCACAAGCCCTTTGTGGGCCAGCCTTCGAACCCCAGTTGGTCGTTGCTCTTGTTGAATGAGGCAACTGCCGCTTCGTGACGCAACACGAAGCGTTGTGATGCATTTAACTGCATATGCAATGCTTTTGGATGTATGGAATGAATGAATGCGTGCATGGATGAATGAATGTTCATATAAAGAAATAGTGGGGGTTGGTAATGTTACCATGATGACTTGAGTGACGGGGTTTGAGGAGCTCCTATTATATATGTCCATCTGGGATCCACGCTCGTCGTTCGTGATGGAGCCGGCATGGCCCACATGGGCCATCCCTTTGCAACTTACATGTCTCTCAGCGTTTGCCTGAGCTATCCGATTGACTCAGGAAGCCCATTGGTCTCTCCTGGAGGAGATCCCATCGTTGTTCCTTTCCAAGTCCTGCTTGGGAAGGCAGAGAGCCACCAGCATGTAGTGATGCCTTATTTCTTGCGCCTGACATGCGGTAGTGGTGGGCCATACCCAGGCCATGTCCTGTCTAACTAGGCACTGTCCATTGGGCAGGGTGCATCCCATCGGTCTGGGTGCGTCCCACCATATCCCATCCACATTGAATGGGGGAAGGGAGAGGGTTTTTCGCCCCCATCATTTCACTTTTCCCCAATCACTACGCTTTTCCCAACTGTTGTGCCTCTTTCTTTAAGTAGGGGAAGGGAGAGGGCTTTCGTTCTATTCCTTCACCTATTCCTCATCTACCACCTCTTCTCCTTCTTCCTTCTCGCTAAGAGCGTTTGAGTGCCATGGCGATTCCTAGGAGAGAAAAGGGGAGACCGAGGGAGAGGAGAAAACTCACAGATCTATTCATGAACCAAAGAGCACAATGTCGAGCTAGAGGTCATCAATTATGAGGTAGTCAGTGTTGGCTGCCTTCATCGAGAAGGGGTTTCTGCCACCGAAGGTGGTGGTGTATTGGAGGGCTCCTGTAGGGGAGGATTACCCGCAACCTCGGGCCGGCGAGGTTGTTTCCTTCCTCGCCTTTCATGAGCATAGGTTAGGATACCCCGGGCACTAATTCCTACTCGAGCTCCTCAATGAGTGGGGCCTGGAGCTATAGCACCTCAATCCAACTGGGGTGTTGCATATCGCTGGCTTTGTTACCGTGTGTGAGGCCTTCCTTGGTATGGAGCCACACATGGACTTCTTCTGGTGGATATTCTCTGGGTGAGCTTTATCGGAGGGGAAGCCGCTCATGATTGTGCCGGTGGGGGGCTTCGTGCTATGGAAGAAATCGAGCGTGTCAGGCTCTTACCCCATGTACATGCCCTATGATTCCAATCAGGTGTGGCATGGGGAATGGTTCTATATTAGGAACCCGTCAGAGGCACCGTTCCCACCTTTTATTGGCAGGAAGCTAGAGAGGTAGGAGAGCTGGTTGTGGGGCCCCGCTAGACAACAGAAGAAGTTGGAGATTATTGAGGTGGAGCTCCAGAAGCTCATGCGGCGCAGCCTTGATGGGGTGCGGGTGTTCCACACCTTATTCCACCGTCGAGTCGCTCTGCTAGTGGAGAGGATGTGGCCGATGTGGATGTACGATGGCCCGATGGACCCCGACCATGCATCATCGGAGGAGCTAGTGAATGACGAGGTCTGGAGTTGTCTTGACTGGGTGCTGCAACTGAGGCCCAGAGAGACCCTTGATGGAAAGCCTAGAGCTCTCAACGCTGTGAAGTAGTCCAATCTGGTATGCTCCCCTCTCTTTATTTATGTGTTCTTTTCCCCTTTTGCTCTCCCATATCCTGAGTTTGAGTCATCCATTCTGTGGGGACTTGGAGTTTACAAGTCCCAGCCACACATTCCGAAGGGGCCCAAGGGCGTGGCTCGGCAAGCCGCCCTGAAGGAGGTGACACTTGAGAGGAAGAAAAAGAAAGCCGAGGAGGCCCGGTGGAAGCATGAGAAGGAGATGGAGATAGCCTGGTGTGTGCAGGCCAGGGAAAATAGGAGCGACGTCGAGTTAGAGCTTGAGTCGGAGGACCCCATAGAGGTGGGCGATGACATGATCTTCTCTGAGGAGGAGGAAGGCCAGGAGGTCATTGTGACCTTAGCAGAGTGTCGTGATCCTATGGCCACATCCGTTGGTGGTGAGCAGGAGGTGGAGAGGCGTGGTGATGTTCATGTGCCAAGGAAGTGCGCTGTGATCTCGGACACTATTGGTGAATGGGAGGTGAAGCAGACACTATCACTGCGCCCTTTGGAGGCGTCGCCGGCCTTGTCCCCACCTACTATGGGTGTGGCAGGATAGGCCAGGCGATCGGAGGAGCAGGCTCGCACCCATGCGTCGTCGGGGCCGACGCCAGCGCGCAACCCACAACAGGAGGATGCCCCGCCAGCTGCTTTGGTCAGCGTGCCCTAAGCCAAAGGTCATGGTGATTCGTAGGCTAAGAAGGAGCCGGTTGGGTCAACTCCCGCCTAGTTGAAGTGAGGGGGTGGGTTGTGGCCCAGGAGCGGTCCTCGCCCTGTGGGCCCATTGATGTCGGATCAGGGCTTTAGAGCCATATCGCTTACATCTCGGTATGCCTTTCTTTGTTTTTCAATTTTGTTGTTTGAGTTTTCTGGAGTGCGACTGATCTGTATTTTTTTTATAGAGGCCAGATGCTAATGGGGCTGAGCATTGCCCCAACTCCCATGTGGGAGGATTAGAGGCCCACCTTGCAGCATGCTGTGGTGAGTGGCGGGCAGAGCAGGGTGGTGGCGGTGGGTCCTTCCCTTTCGAGGGCGGTGCCCCTCGGGTCGGTCGCTAGTACGGCGGCAGCGGTGGCGATGGTGTTGGCGATGATCCTGGTGGTCATGGCAAAGGCCACGTTGGAGCTAACCCTTGCAGCCCCTCCTCCACCGACTGCAGTGGAAGAGGAGAGGGAGATTGGGCTCCCTGCCTCGCCGCATGGCTCACCCTCCCAGTCAAAGCTGGAGGTGCTGGGGGGAGATGCGGGCGGGCCAGAGCTAGAACACCTACCGGTGGCCCATGAAATTGAGGTGGTGGAGATCCCTTCTGATGACGAAGCAGGTGATGAGGTGGAGCCACCAGCGCCATCTCAGGAGCTAGCGGTGGTCAGATCATTAGCTGGGCCTTCTAGTGGGTTGGGAGCCATCGACCTAGTGTGGCCCTGCCCCGAGGACCCAAGGAAGGTTTGGTTCATCCTTTAAGATGAGCAGGAGGATCAGCTTTGGGAGGTGCTTAGAGGGAGAGGATTCGCCATGGAGTCTGATCTCAACCAACTATCAGTGAAGCTTGAGGAGGCCTAGGAGCGGGTTAAGTCTCTCCAGCGGGCGGTCATGGTTGACCTGCCCTGCATAGCAGAGGTGAGTTTTCTGCGTTTGTCCTTGACCTCTTGGTCTTTCGTTGGTTGCCTCAGCATGCTTGCTTCTCATTTTTGCACCGAGCAAATAGCTAAGTACTTGGTTGTTGATGAGGAGTTGCTACTATGCCGATATAATTCACAAGTGCCATGTCTATAACAAAGCATTCTTCTGTAATTCAAATAAGTTGGCATTTTTATCCACTCTTTACCTTGATCCCTGTGGGGCGTATAGCTTTTCCAAGTTCTTGGGCGGTTGCAAGATAGAACAGTTATAACAGAATCACCAATCGTTCATTCCATGATTGACCATCTATCCGGAGGTTTTATGAGCTTTGCAAAATAAATGTAAGTTCCTCGAATGATTCTCTCGATCACTCGATGTGTATGAATCCTCACCAAGGCATTTGAATTTTGCCTGCTTTTCATATCCTACCACTAAAGGCTTTGAGTGGAGTTTTGGATAGGTATGAAAGTGGGGCATACTTGCATCACATATTTTGCTAAGTCAAAAACCGGACCTCAAGGAGATGCAAGTCATACACTTTGATCAAGACGTGCAAGTGTGTGGAATTTTTATAATGTTTCTATTCTAAATATTTTTGGTACTCCTTTGGATCATGACTCTTTTTTTATGAATGTCTTTATTTTGAAAGGATGGGCTATCTTTATTTCTTTCTTTTCTTTTTCTTTTCTTTTCTTGATGCTCTTTGGCATGCATTTTTTTTCTTTCATGCCATTTGGCATGGAGATTTTTCTTTCTTTTTTAGCATATCCCATGTCTTTCTTTTTGGCATATGAAACTTGGAGAGAGAGAAACATCATGATAAACGAATGGAGTATTATTTTTGTGGACGGAAATGCATGTTATGCGTAACTCTCAGTGTAAGAATCAACAATTTATTTGTGGGTGTACGTGTGTCTTGATCATGGGTGCATGACGAGAATCTTGACACGTGTCACAACAATTTGACAAAGCGCAATGCTCAAACAAGTAGCATATGACTAAGGTTTGAATTTGAATATCATGTCATATGGCCTTGGTAGGTATTTATAATCATTTGAGGAACTTTATATTTTAGCATTTTTTAAATGAAAATCTCCAGATGTCAAGTCTCTCTTAGAACAAACTCATAGCAAATTCTATTTGTACCATATCATAACTCGCAACAACTTAGAAAAGGAGCATACATTTGCAACCCATGAGTATTTAAATTTTTAGGATGAGGCATTTTTAGCCAACAAACTTAAATTTTGGGGAATACTAAGTTATAACCTAGGCACAAATGAATTATAGACAGAGCAACTATTCATCATTTCAACATAGGAGAAACTAAACATTCCTTAAACACATATGAGAGTGGAATAAATATTTTTGGTATTTTTATCATATTTCATTTGTTTTGGTATTTTCAAATTTTTAGATTTTTTATATGCTAATAAATAATAAATGTAGAAAATAAATTGCAAAAATAAAAGATACAAGGTACCTATGCAGGGGTCCTTCCCCAAGCTAGCTCGAGGCCTAGGATCCAGGGTTGCTTGGTGAAGACTCCGAAGATGGTACATTATTTATATTTTATTGTATATATTTTATTTTGTTTACTCATCCATGTCTATACTTAGTGAGTTTTGATTCAATGATCAAACTAAACCATGTTTAATTTGATAAAGGTAGACTAATCAACCTAAGCACCATGCTTAATTTGAAAAGCCTATGAAAGTATGATCGATCACTAACTATACTTCAAACCAAAACATGCTTTGTATAAAACAAGGAAGGGGAACCAAAATTTATTCAAGTGTAAATAAATATGATAGGTAAACTAATTACTTTTATTTTAGCATAATTTTAAAGCATAGTCTATAATTTTATTATATATGTGTGGCAGAACTGCCTAATCTAATACCCTCCCAAGAGTACTTGTCTTCCATTAGACACTAAGTACCCAAGAAAGTGCACTAAATCATGCCGTTCCATCGAACATACCCAAAGTGAGAGCTCAAAAATGCACATTTTTTCTTAGGTTCATAAATGAGTGAATAAAGCTTACAACACTCTTAACCATTTTTTACATCACTTTATTACAACATTAGAGTACTTAAACAAGTTGAATGCAACAGTGGAATTAAAATAGTTTACATGTAAAAGAGTTTATACATTTTAGGTTCGCAAGTTTTATCTTGCAGCGAAAAACAACATATGCTCAGAGTTATAGTGGAAATAAAGATTAATTTAATGACATGGTGAATCATTAATATAGTGAACATTTAAATATAAGATATGATAGCAGATTATAAATTTTTTTTATAAAAACCTTTAGTGAGGGTTATAAATAACCACTACGATCGTAGCGTGAAAGGAATCCTCTCAGAGCCCACTAGGAGGTTTCCACACACAAGAGTCAACTTTAGCATCCACCTATCACTTGCAACAGGGGGAATAAAACTCTAAGTACTCGATTGTACTCAGCAAGACTTACCCAACAGGAGGAAAATAAAAGACTTCAAAGATATGCAAGGCCATCTGGCTTGTGGGTTATTGCATCTGTAGGAAGTAGTACTAAACGTGCATCCTTATATTAAATTTTATTAGCAGCCACCATTATTTCATTAACTAACTATTCTATGTAAGCACCTACGTTACTTTCAAGCATGTGTAAGCAATCAGAACCAATTTACCTTCTTCCATGTTCTAGTTCTTACTACAGTGCTAGACCATAGCCAAGTCGGTACCGTCTTAAAGAAACAGTGATTCGCGAATCAATGTATCCTAGCTGGGTATCCCAAAACACACGTCTCGCTTGTTCCCTAGACACAAACAAGACCAACTTGTTCCTTTCCTATCACGGGGTCCAGGTCCCCGTCCAATCTTGGACTCCAAGCCCCCAACATCTGAGGCCCAGTCTTAGTATGGTACTTAGACCTCCACCTAATACCCATCCCTAAAAGCCGATCTGGAAAGAGCCAGAACCCATGACAAGAAAGTGACAAGTCTTCCCGCTTCCATAAGCAAGTATATGCTCAGGATAATAAGTCTGAGACCTGACTACCATCCATAGCAACGGACAGTCCTCAATCGACACTGGTGGGACAATTGCAACTGGAGTCTCTCTCAGTTGCCTAACCAAGTCCAATCCAATGTACAATCCCGCCCGGTCTTCAATTATTATCCATATATATATTCCACATGATGGTAATATGATAATAGTAACAATAATATATTTTTCCTATCTCTCGTGAGTGACAGGTAATCACTCGACTTCTACCGGGATCCTATAGCATAGCAATCTACACGATCCTGACATACTAGTAGGACTCATAGGATAAGAATATATATGCAAGTGGGTTTCATTCAACTCCTTAAAACTTAATGCTCAAACATAAAATAAAGTGCAGAATAATAGGGGTTATGCACCGGGGTTTGCCTGGGTAAGATACAACCAAAGGTTAGCATTCTATCATGGTGACACGATCATCACGGCACTATCTTTTCTGCTACTCCAGATGACTCCATGATCCATCATTGTTCCTATTATGATATACATGGATGCAACGTAGAGATGCAATTAATCAATGGCAACCGCAACTCTTAAAAATGTGATTATGCCTCTCAAGCTAACGAGCTAGCTCTAATGGCTAACGCACTTAGGCTGTGTATCCACGTTATTGAGTAAGGCGTCGTTTCCCGGTGAGTGTTTTAGTTCTATAATCCCAAGGTGTTTCGGCATTTTATATATATTTGAACTAGGGCTCATTAGCTATCTTAGCAAACTAATTATTATGGAGCTACAAAAATTATGGTGGGCATATAATAATACTAGGAACTTACTATAAAATTTCTAGAATTAACACTAGTACCGATTAATCATGAAAATTCCTACAAGCTCATAGTTTAATAATATTAAAGCATGTTACATTATTTAGATCAACCTTGAAATATTTTAGAGCTATGTGAACCAAACACGCCAATAGATAGATTATGATTTGAGGAACCTAACAAAATTAGTTTCACAATTTTTGGTCAACTACACAAATTATATTGAATTTATAAGTTTGCTTTAGAAACAAAATTAGAAAACGCTTTAGGAAAAAGGAAAAGGCCAACGACCGACTAATTTGGCCTAGCAGCCCAGCGTGGGTGCAGCCACGTGCATGTCGCGATGGCCCAGCACGGCCCAAGGCCGAGAGGCCCGCGTGCATGCTCACATTTAGCAAAAGAGCCCCTGAACTAATCAGTTATTACGTAGCGCCTCTGCTCACTATTGCACAAGAGACGTGCTTTGCATTAAGGACCTTGGAACATGTCACCTTCGTAATGGGGCAGTCCTCGGCATGCCCGCGCGCAACAGCATGGCACACCGACAGCAATGGCGATTACACCGGCCATCTACAATGACCCCCGGTGACCTATGGCAACCGAGCATCTAGGTTACGACAGCGCGCTTCTAGACACGGTGGTTAGGGACCCGGAGGGGCTTTGCAGCATAGTCAACCATGGTGGTAGCTGGGGCAGCGCATTTCCCGACGGCGTTGAGACCACTCCAGAGAGCTAGGAGGATGGAGAGAGAAAAGAGGTGGTGCGCGAGCACAAGTGGCATACCATGAGTACAACCGAGGCATTGGTGAGGATGGGGAGGCCCTATGTGGCGTTGGCCGCATGGGAGCGGCAGAGGCAGAAGCATTCCACGGTGGCATGGTCACGTCAGCTCACCTCTGGTGAGACCTTTTGCGGAGCTAGGGCGAGCACCGACACTAGGGGCTAAAGACGAGTCTACAGCTGACTTGAATTGAGCAAAAACCAATCGTAGCAACTTACCCCCCCCCCCCAAACGTGCCATCCACGGTAGCGAGATGATAGGTGGCCGTGGAAACACCAAGCTTGTCTATGTCGAGGCATGGCATGGCCTCGATAGGGATCGCCTGGCTAGCCGACTTCCTAGGCCACTTGCTGATGCAAGGAATAGAACTGCAAAGCCCTGAGCTAAGCAGATCAAGGGGCGGAGCACGCGGTGCTCTTGTCAAGGTCATGTCGTGGAGGGAGCACATGAGTGAACTCGAGTAGGCTAAAATGGGGCAGCATCGATCGATGGTGGCAGCATGAACATGTGCGTACATGTGACGGGACATGGAAGCTTGGCACGACGCTCTTGAACTAGAGTGGCAATACCCCGAGCGGGGCTCAACGATGGCGGCAAGCATGGAAGCAGGGCGAGACAAGGAGATGTCGCCATCGCCACTGTGACTGGGGTCATCGGCGTGGTAGGTGGAACGAAGGGCAGGGCGGATGCCACATTGGCCGAGCGACGACCACCGCAGCCTCAGCTTACTCTACGCGTGTCACCATGACCAGCCACACTAGCGTGACGCGCACATAGTAGTAGCTTGGCCTTAGCCCGCTAGGGCCAGCCAATGCTAGGCCGAAGGCGCCGCACAGCAACACTTGGGCACGTGAGCTAGCAAGTGGCAACACCTGGACATGGCCAGAGCCCGGCGCTAGCAGTGCCCACGCGCATGATGACCACAAACTCCGGTCGAGCGACAGCGAAGGTTCATGCACAAATTTTAAAGCGAAGCAAGGGCTACAAATGATCATGATTAAGATTCAAGCAATCCCTCTAACCTAAAGCCAGCAACACCAGCTTTCTAACGGAGCAATCGCCATCACCAGAGAGCAACTAGATAGGGAGGTAAAAGAATGCCAACTTGGGTTTGCCACGCTGAATGCCAGTTCACGAATCGAGCACCACATCAAGGTTCACAGCGCGTTCTAATGAAGTTGGGCTAATTTTATGAGTGCAATCGTGACTCCCAACACCACCGCAACCTACACCATGTCGAAGTGCTCACTTAGAGGCAACCAATAGTGCAAGAACGTGAAGCTAGTGTTTAAACATTTTAGTTAGAATTTAAATGCCAAAATAGCATTGTCTACTATCCTTTTCAGACTTAGAAAAGGGCAAGGGTTTAGTTAGAACTAAACAACCATTAGCACTTTTGTCACAATTTTTAAGAGGCCTAAACCCTGTCAATTCCAACCAACAAGTATTTCATGCAATAGTCCATACTTCATACTAACCCATAAGAGAAAAATATTTAAGCACCATTTAACTACTTTGCTCAATATAATTCACCAAAAATGGCATTTTAAACATAAGTTCAAATTCTTGCCGATTCAACGAAAAGGCTGATTTTTAGTTTCAGATTCAATTTTTGAGCTCTCAAGAACACTAGTTAACAATATTTGTTTTCAAAAATTAAAGTTGCATTTTCAACTACACCACTTGCTCATCAACTTTACTTAAGTACTATGCATAATTTATATTTTATTTTTGTTTATATAAATTGTTTTTCGTGCTAAACAATTAAAATGACTTGTCCCATTTTTCTTGTTAGGATTTTCATTAGCACTTTTACGCACTAAGTTAACTTGGATATTTATTTGAGTCCACAAAAGTGAGTCACATAGGATTCGCTTATCATTTCATGTGCGTTATAAATTTTTAAAACCCGAAAACTTGTTTGGCTAATCTCTCTCGGGCCTCAATCTTGGTGCTAAGCAAGCTCGTAATACCAGGGGCATTACAATATGAATTCTAAGCAAAGTACAATTGTAAAGGATAACTACCGATTTACCTTTGGCAAGGTCTCAATGTTTAAAGTCCAATGAGCGAGACTCTTCGTCTTTCACTTTTTGCTTGATGATGGGACATCCGTGCCCATAGGAGTAGGCACAGATGATTGCTCCTTCTTTGGTTTCCACACCATTTTATTGGTTTTTGGTGGTGTGGTGGTGGACTTTGGAGCTTCTAGTTTTTGCTTCCACACCTTCTTGTCCTTTTTGGGTGGTGTGGGAACAACATTCAAAGTTTCTTCCTTTTTTCTTTGGGTTGTTCTTCTTTGGCTCCGACCTTTTTTTGTTTTCTTTGTTTTTCTTGATGAGGCTATCCACCAATTGAGGTTGAATTTCAACCTCCTTTATGCCTTGTGGGTTCAGCCCGTACTTGATACGGATCATGGAGCATTGCTCCTATTGGTGCCGAAAGTCAAACTTTTCTTCTTTGCCATTGATGTTGAAGCGCATTTCTCCAGCTCCAACATCAATCTGAGCTCCTATAGTGCTGAGGAATGGTCGCCCAAGGATGAGGGGTGATTCCTTTGTTGTTTCCATGTCCAGCACCACAAAATCAACTGGGACAAAGTATCCTTGGATTTTGATCAGGATATCTTCGGTGATTCTAGCTAGATAGCGGATCGTTGAGTCTGCTAGTTGGAGCATCATCGGCGTTGGTGCGAGGTGTGTGAAGTTCAACTTGTCGAAGACGGTCTTGGGCATAATGCTCACGCTTTCCCCAAGATTGCACAAGGCATGATCAAACTATTGGGTTCCAATGGAGCATGTGATAGTGGGGCACCCAAGGTCCTTCTTCTTTTCAGGCAGACGGTTGAGTATAGCAGCGTTACACTCTTCTGTTAGCTTGACGACTTCTATGGATGGCAATGGCCATTTGGTTTTGATGATGTCCTTTATGTATTTTGCATAAGAAGGTACATGCAAGATGTCCATTAATGGGATGCTCACACAGATTTTCTCTATCATCTTAACAAAACAAGCAAATTGCTCATCCACAGCTTGCTTCCTTTTTCTTGTGGGAAACAACAAGTAGCTGGTATTGACAAAATCTTGCGGTGTCGTTTCCTCATCTTCTTTTTGATCTTTGTGTGTTTTTGTTGATGGTGAAGGTTCTTCCTCCTATTGTCTTTGTGTTTTCCTACTTTATGGTTAGGATTTGGTGGATCACGAGTGGACTTACCACCCTTGTGGTCACCGCATTAACTTTTTCAAGATAATTCTTGGGTTGCCGTAGGATCTTCCCTTCATTATTAACAGGAATAGAAGCAGCAATTTGAGCTAATTTTGTTTCTATCATTTTTGTTAAAGCTCAATTGATTTTGAACAGTGGAAGTTAAACCTTCTATTTTAAAGTTAATATTTTCTAGCATTTTGTCATTATAAGTTAGCTTTTTAGTAAGATTTTCATTTATTTTTGCCTGGCCTAGTACTAGGTCTTTCAAGGAAGGTGGATTCGAATTGTAATTTGAATTGAAGTTTGAATTACCTCCTTGCGGACGGGATTGATTGTTCCACCCGTTATTATTACCTTGTTGTCGGAACCCGTTGTTGATATACGCAACATCTTCATGAGTCTCAGGGCAGTTGTTCCCCAAGTGTCCAACTTCACCACAGACCTCACACGTCATGTGTGAGTCCATGACCTAGATAGTGCTTTTCGTGGCTTCTTTCTTAGCAGCACGATCATCCATCCTCTTCATTAATAGATCTATTTTGCGACAAGCATGTCCGCCTCCTTCATGGTATGCATTCCTTTTTGTTGCTTGCGCTCTTCCCCCCAGCTTTGATTGGCCACCATCTTTTTGATGAGGGCCTTAGCTCCATTGGTGGTGAGGGAAAGGAACACCCCTCCAATAGTGGCATTGACATGCCCCTTTGACATGGGCATGAGCCCCTCTTAGAAGTTTTGGAGCACGAGCCATTCTTCCATTCCATGGTGAGATAAGTTTGCTAGAAGCTGGAAATTTTCCCTCTCAGGGCACTAGTTTTGCCCATGGGGAAAAATTTCATGAGGAACACCATGGAACATTTGTCCCACATGTCGATAGCTCCCTTGCTTTGGTAGAACCACTATTTCACCTTCCCCGCAAGGGAGAAGGGAAATAGATGGAGCTTGATACTAGCTGGTGCGACATCTTTGATGATGATTGTGTCGCATAGCTCAAGGAAGTGTTGCAAGTGTGCACTTGTGTCATCGCTTGGCAAACCACAGAACTAGTTTGCTTGTACCATCGTGATAAGGCCAGTCTGGAGCTCAAAGTTTCCAGTGCCTATGTTGACAGCGGACCCAACGGGCACATTGGCAACAGCGGGGGTGGAGTAGTCATGGAGTGACTTGGCCATGAGTGAAGTAGTGGATGGTACGGGGGTGACTAGTTTGACTGCCAGCGGAGTAGCAGAAGAAGAAGTGGTACAAGACTTGTTCTTCCTTAGGAGTGCCTCCGGATTATCGGTGTAGTTGTTTGGCAGATCAAAACCACTCATACACTATCTTGTTTTCATTCTACAATAGGAAGAAAACAAGTAGAGTTCGCCTACATAAACTATGGCTACCCTTTCATGCATGTGATCATTGTTCATGTTATGCTAGATTTTTTTCAACTTATGCCCTCCCTGGCAACGGCGCCAGAAATGTTTGTTGGCATTTCTTAGCGCAATCACCAAGTAAGGAGGTTTTAAGTCCATCACCGGTAACGGCGCTAAAAATGCCTATTGGTATTTCTTAACACCATTACTAAGATTGAGTTAATCTTAGCAACACCGCTAAGAAACACCAACTATGATAGTCCTTAAAGATTACAGACAATATCTGCAAGTGTACGGAGCTATCGTTGTAGTATTTCACCCGAAAGTATTCAGGGTATCATTATTTATATTTTCCCAAAGGAGGATAAGGTATACAAATTCTAGCATAGGCATAAACATGATGACATACTTGCATAGTGGACCATAGTTCATAATAGGGATAAAAATGGTATTTCATGGATAGTGGACACACATCTGGGCTAACCTCAAGGATAAAAGGAAACAAAGAATAAAATAACATTCCTACGTGGAGCCAGCATGTCCTAAGATAGTCATGCAAAGAACAGTTAATGATCATACAAGTTATATGACTAGAGTTAGAACTATGATTAAGATGGACAGGGAGATCTCTGAGCACTAGTCTGCCAGCAAGCGTGAGAGACTTTAAAACTCCTACACAATACCTAGACGTGGGGGGTTACAAGGGATGGACAAGGTTGTCAGCACCTGCCGCCTACCCCTCAACCCTAGGATACCGTCATATCCATAGGTTCTTGTGTACCCGAGCACCATGCCCGTGCACAAAGCAACTACGTATACCCCCCCAGGTCCCCGACCATACGGATTGATAGGTAAAGGATATAGGCAAACCCAAAAGAACAACGAACCACCACCCCAACCTAGCTCTACTTATGCTCATACAAGTCATATGAATGTTGAAGCATAAAGTTGAACATGTTAAGATCAAGATATCCCAACTATATGCTAGCTCATATATCATGATTATAACATGAAAACTATATTCTAGTTCATATGCACTACTATATGAATGATATGAGAACATGAATATGGAAGAACTCTTTATAGTATTATTCATATCAAAGTTGCTCTTCTTCCAAGGAGACAAGCTCTTCAAGTAGCTTTGCTAGCTCCAAATACTACTGTCGGTGCAGAAAATGACCAACACATAAATACTTGTAGTTTTGCTGTATGTTGTGATCAGATGTGGCCTAGCACTCAATGACATAGGGTTTATATTGGTTCAGGCAATGTGCCCAACATCCAGTTTGAGTCGGTCGGTGACTATTCCTGAGCCCAGGTGCTCGAAGTTTGTTGTGGGGTTACAAACATAAGGGAGAAAGATGGGGGGTACAAGAGGTCCGGACGAACATTGGTCTGAAGGGCTGAGAGTGATGGGACCTCCGCTATGTGCTAAGTGTTCAAACATTTGTTGTTCATTGGGATCCTTGGTCGTTTGGATCATGTGTGTTGTTTGAGTTGTCATGGACTGATCCTTCCCTTTGGGAGAGAGCGCACCCCTTTTATAGATGAAGGGGATGGCCTTACAAGAGAGAGAGAGAGTGCATATGCTAAGTCTCGTTGCCCACGCCATCGGGTACAAGATGATTGTAGGCGCCCATAACACTGTTAATGTCAGATGCATGTGGGAGGTTGCGTCGTCTTCTTCTGGTATGGCAGACGTCGGTGGCTGCCATACTGTTGATGCCTAGAGTCCTGCAAGGGGTTTCACCATGCTCGTTTGGTATGGGAGTTTGCGGGTGCCCACAACACTATAGGGAAAATGTCGGTGCCCATAATACTGCTTGGGTTCTGACATGCCTAGAAGGTTGCAGGGCACTCTTCTGACTTGTCCTATCGGTATTGTCCTATAGGTGTACAGGGTACGGTCCTCAGTATTACGGTTGACTTGAGTGCACTGCCCTACTTTCTCCATCTGTTTCCTAGTCCTCACCGAGTGGATGTCCTCGGTTGGTTGGTCCTAGTTGGCTCTGACTGTGCCAGTCAGTGAAGAGCTATAAGCAGGGGTTCGGTGCGTCCCCGGTCCGAGATGTGGGTCAGAGTTTGGAAGCGGTGTTTGGCCATGCCTTCAGTCGGAGAGCACGGGTCAGAGTTGGAAGCGAGCATTGTTCCTCCTTGGCCAGGCCTTCAGGTCGAAGAGGTGGGCTAGAGTCAGAAGTGAGCGCTGTTCCTCCTTAGCGAGGCCTTCCGATCAGAGATTGGATCGCCCTTCGGGCCTATCGTTTTAGGTGTTTGGGCCAGCCTAGAAGTTTGCGCGTCATTCGCAACATCGTTTGATGGGCTAAGCTTTTGCTGGGAAGCCGGTCCATGAGGGACCCTGGGTTTATGAACCCGACTGGAGCCCCAAGCCCCGGGTGATTCGGGTAGAATTGTCTAGGGGATTTTTGTCTTGACGGTGGGTGCGTGTGAGCGCACCCATAGGTGTAGCCCTCGGGTGATTCGAGTAGAATCATCTAGGGGGTTTTTCATATTGCCTACGGGGGAAGGTTTGTTTCATCAGCAGGTGCGCGCGAGCACACCCGCAGGTGTAGCTCCTGAGCCCCAGGGCGATTCGAGCAGAATCGCCTAGGGGGTTTTGTTAGCGGGCGTGAGTGTGTGCACTTTGGTGGGCTTAGCCTCCCTTTTCTAGTTTTTAGCCCATCATTTCTAGGAGCGTGGCCCTAGGCGTTTGGTCATGGCTGAGGGATTGGGCAAATCAGAGTCACCAATTCGAGGATCAGGCGAGTTAGAGTCGCTAACCAAGGTGCCGGGCATGCCAAGGGATCGGTCGAGATGGACTCGCGGATCCAGGCATTGGGCACGCTGGGGGATCAGGCAAGTCAGAGTCGTGGATCCAGGCATCGGGCGTGTCTTGGGATCGGGTGAGTTAGAGTCGCGGACCTAGGCGCAGTCGAGGCATTTGGGTGTCTTGAACCCCTGAGCCCCGTTGGGGTTGGTAGGGGTCGGTTGAGTTTTGTGCGTTACCCCATCCGTGGTTTCTCGCAACCAGAGGGGCTGAGCTAAGGCCACTTGCATTGATGGCTCAAGTGACGCGCTCAGTAAGCTCACTAACGGGCATGTTCAAGTGAAGTCCGAGTCCATCGTTCATGACAGGGTCGGCATAACCCTCATGTGGAACTCCACTGCTCCTTAACCCACAACCCGATAGATGCCTGGGTTATTTCGGAGATCAGCCCAGGTGGCCCACTGGCCTCCCCTCAATGGAGATTCTGTGGATTTCGCTCTAGGATAGGATCGAACAAGAAGGTTGAGATGACCCTGTCTGCTTCAGGGCAGACTAGGCGAGGGTCGCTCGGGGCTCATTTGTGTTTTCTCCTCTAGCTCTATTTGACATGAGGTGGCCACAAGCCCTTTGTGGGCCAGCCTTCGAACCCCAGTTGGTCGTTGCTCTTGTTGAATGAGGCAACTGCCGCTTCGTGACGCAACACGAAGCGTTGTGATGCATTTAACTGCATATGCAATGCTTTTGGATGTATGGAATGAATGAATGCGTGCATGGATGAATGAATGTTCATATAAAGAAATAGTGGGGGTTGGTAATGTTACCATGATGACTTGAGTGACGGGGTTTGAGGAGCTCCTATTATATATGTCCATCTGGGATCCACGCTCGTCGTTCGTGATGGAGCCGGCATGGCCCACATGGGCCATCCCTTTGCAACTTACATGTCTCTCAGCGTTTGCCTGAGCTATCCGATTGACTCAGGAAGCCCATTGGTCTCTCCTGGAGGAGATCCCATCGTTGTTCCTTTCCAAGTCCTGCTTGGGAAGGCAGAGAGCCACCAGCATGTAGTGATGCCTTATTTCTTGCGCCTGACATGCGGTAGTGGTGGGCCATACCCAGGCCATGTCCTGTCTAACTAGGCACTGTCCATTGGGCAGGGTGCATCCCATCGGTCTGGGTGCGTCCCACCATATCCCATCCACATTGAATGGGGGAAGGGAGAGGGTTTTTCGCCCCCATCATTTCACTTTTCCCCAATCACTACGCTTTTCCCAACTGTTGTGCCTCTTTCTTTAAGTAGGGGAAGGGAGAGGGCTTTCGTTCTATTCCTTCACCTATTCCTCATCTACCACCTCTTCTCCTTCTTCCTTCTCGCTAAGAGCGTTTGAGTGCCATGGCGATTCCTAGGAGAGAAAAGGGGAGACCGAGGGAGAGGAGAAAACTCACAGATCTATTCATGAACCAAAGAGCACAATGTCGAGCTAGAGGTCATCAATTATGAGGTAGTCAGTGTTGGCTGCCTTCATCGAGAAGGGGTTTCTGCCACCGAAGGTGGTGGTGTATTGGAGGGCTCCTGTAGGGGAGGATTACCCGCAACCTCGGGCCGGCGAGGTTGTTTCCTTCCTCGCCTTTCATGAGCATAGGTTAGGATACCCCGGGCACTAATTCCTACTCGAGCTCCTCAATGAGTGGGGCCTGGAGCTATAGCACCTCAATCCAACTGGGGTGTTGCATATCGCTGGCTTTGTTACCGTGTGTGAGGCCTTCCTTGGTATGGAGCCACACATGGACTTCTTCTGGTGGATATTCTCTGGGTGAGCTTTATCGGAGGGGAAGCCGCTCATGATTGTGCCGGTGGGGGGCTTCGTGCTATGGAAGAAATCGAGCGTGTCAGGCTCTTACCCCATGTACATGCCCTATGATTCCAATCAGGTGTGGCATGGGGAATGGTTCTATATTAGGAACCCGTCAGAGGCACCGTTCCCACCTTTTATTGGCAGGAAGCTAGAGAGGTAGGAGAGCTGGTTGTGGGGCCCCGCTAGACAACAGAAGAAGTTGGAGATTATTGAGGTGGAGCTCCAGAAGCTCATGCGGCGCAGCCTTGATGGGGTGCGGGTGTTCCACACCTTATTCCACCGTCGAGTCGCTCTGCTAGTGGAGAGGATGTGGCCGATGTGGATGTACGATGGCCCGATGGACCCCGACCATGCATCATCGGAGGAGCTAGTGAATGACGAGGTCTGGAGTTGTCTTGACTGGGTGCTGCAACTGAGGCCCAGAGAGACCCTTGATGGAAAGCCTAGAGCTCTCAACGCTGTGAAGTAGTCCAATCTGGTATGCTCCCCTCTCTTTATTTATGTGTTCTTTTCCCCTTTTGCTCTCCCATATCCTGAGTTTGAGTCATCCATTCTGTGGGGACTTGGAGTTTACAAGTCCCAGCCACACATTCCGAAGGGGCCCAAGGGCGTGGCTCGGCAAGCCGCCCTGAAGGAGGTGACACTTGAGAGGAAGAAAAAGAAAGCCGAGGAGGCCCGGTGGAAGCATGAGAAGGAGATGGAGATAGCCTGGTGTGTGCAGGCCAGGGAAAATAGGAGCGACGTCGAGTTAGAGCTTGAGTCGGAGGACCCCATAGAGGTGGGCGATGACATGATCTTCTCTGAGGAGGAGGAAGGCCAGGAGGTCATTGTGACCTTAGCAGAGTGTCGTGATCCTATGGCCACATCCGTTGGTGGTGAGCAGGAGGTGGAGAGGCGTGGTGATGTTCATGTGCCAAGGAAGTGCGCTGTGATCTCGGACACTATTGGTGAATGGGAGGTGAAGCAGACACTATCACTGCGCCCTTTGGAGGCGTCGCCGGCCTTGTCCCCACCTACTATGGGTGTGGCAGGATAGGCCAGGCGATCGGAGGAGCAGGCTCGCACCCATGCGTCGTCGGGGCCGACGCCAGCGCGCAACCCACAACAGGAGGATGCCCCGCCAGCTGCTTTGGTCAGCGTGCCCTAAGCCAAAGGTCATGGTGATTCGTAGGCTAAGAAGGAGCCGGTTGGGTCAACTCCCGCCTAGTTGAAGTGAGGGGGTGGGTTGTGGCCCAGGAGCGGTCCTCGCCCTGTGGGCCCATTGATGTCGGATCAGGGCTTTAGAGCCATATCGCTTACATCTCGGTATGCCTTTCTTTGTTTTTCAATTTTGTTGTTTGAGTTTTCTGGAGTGCGACTGATCTGTATTTTTTTTATAGAGGCCAGATGCTAATGGGGCTGAGCATTGCCCCAACTCCCATGTGGGAGGATTAGAGGCCCACCTTGCAGCATGCTGTGGTGAGTGGCGGGCAGAGCAGGGTGGTGGCGGTGGGTCCTTCCCTTTCGAGGGCGGTGCCCCTCGGGTCGGTCGCTAGTACGGCGGCAGCGGTGGCGATGGTGTTGGCGATGATCCTGGTGGTCATGGCAAAGGCCACGTTGGAGCTAACCCTTGCAGCCCCTCCTCCACCGACTGCAGTGGAAGAGGAGAGGGAGATTGGGCTCCCTGCCTCGCCGCATGGCTCACCCTCCCAGTCAAAGCTGGAGGTGCTGGGGGGAGATGCGGGCGGGCCAGAGCTAGAACACCTACCGGTGGCCCATGAAATTGAGGTGGTGGAGATCCCTTCTGATGACGAAGCAGGTGATGAGGTGGAGCCACCAGCGCCATCTCAGGAGCTAGCGGTGGTCAGATCATTAGCTGGGCCTTCTAGTGGGTTGGGAGCCATCGACCTAGTGTGGCCCTGCCCCGAGGACCCAAGGAAGGTTTGGTTCATCCTTTAAGATGAGCAGGAGGATCAGCTTTGGGAGGTGCTTAGAGGGAGAGGATTCGCCATGGAGTCTGATCTCAACCAACTATCAGTGAAGCTTGAGGAGGCCTAGGAGCGGGTTAAGTCTCTCCAGCGGGCGGTCATGGTTGACCTGCCCTGCATAGCAGAGGTGAGTTTTCTGCGTTTGTCCTTGACCTCTTGGTCTTTCGTTGGTTGCCTCAGCATGCTTGCTTCTCATTTTTGCAGGGTCTGGAGGAGATGTCGAGCCACAAGTCTCGTTTCCTCTGGATGGAGCACACCTAGGTCACCAAGCGTGAGCTGGAGTCTGCCCACCATGAGTCCCAAGACTAGGTGGTAGAGGTGACCAGGGAGCGGGAGGTGGAGCTGCTCGTAGCGGAGCAGGCGACCACCACCGACCGAGGGCTTGAGGTGGCGAAGGTCCGCAAGGCGGAGACTGAGGCAGCATTGTAGAAGTCTTTGGTAGAGACCTGGGTGGTGCTCCAAAGTACCCTAGAGACCCTAGAGGTGGAGCAGATGGCCCTGGAGTCAGAGCGGAAGGCCGGTTAGAGGGCGACTAGGAAGTGCTCGCGCTCTGAGGCTGGGTGCTTAGGACTGAGGAGTTGAACTCCTGGTTGCGCAAGCAGGTGACTCGGTAGGAGGAGGGACTCTCCATCCTAAGGAACACCCGCCTCGGTACGTACCCTATCTACTTTTGGTGTCTTGGTTTTTTTTCTTTAGCCTACTTCTGAGCTTGTTGTCCTTCTTCCAGAGCTAGGCGAAAAGGTGGAGACGTTGGAGCGGGACCTAGAGACGGCCAAGGCGATGATTGGCCAGAATGCGGAGGCGCTGGCCAAGTCCCTTGAAGAGCGATGTGCTCTCGAGGGGGAACTTGACCAGATATGCAATGTTGCCCAGCTCGTCATCTCGGAGGTCTTTAGGTCGGCGCCAAGTACCAGCGCGCTAGCCATCTAGCTTACGAAGGTTCCAGATGAGGTTCGGGCCCTCATCACCGATGGGTTGTTCTACGGGACATCGGAGGTGTTGACTTCGGTGGTGACATACCACTCGGACCTAGACTTCACCACAATTTGCAGCAGGTATGCCGATGACTGGAGCGCGGAGGACATCCACTCGCTCGGGGAGAGCTTGCTACCACACGCAAAGTTGGTGGCCGAGCAAGTCTCCGCGTAGTGGGTGATGGATGCTCGCCATGCGGACATGGCTGAAGGTGTGAGTTAGGAGGACATTGCCTAGCCTATGGATGGTGTGGAGCCTAGGTCGAAAGTGGACGTCGCCCCACCTCTGACCGAGTCGAATGTTGCCCAGTCAGAGGACAAGCAGCCCTTATCCTTGTCGGTCGAGCCGGTAGCTGATGCCGTCGGGGAGCCACAGTACAAGTTTTAGAGTAGAAATGCTTTAGCAAATATAAAAGATAATGCCGTGGGGGAGCCCCCTATGTAAAGTGTTTTTGTGTATTCATGAATACAGAGACTTTGTTTTTGTGATGGAACTACTTCGTTCGGGGAAGCTTATCCCGTTCGTTCCTTATTTTTACCTTAGCATAACTTTGTTTTTTTATTCTTTCTTTTTTTGCACCTGCCCATTCGTCCTGTAGGCTGCAACCTTAAGAGCCCAGGCATGGCCCGCAAGGCTCAGCTGCTCGTAACCATAGGTAGAGGCAGGGTGTGATCGGTCAGAATATTTAAAGCAAAGTTAGGTAAGGTAATTAAAGGAATGGACTATCCTTTCGTTTGGGTAAAAAAAGGTATTTACCATATGATAGTAAAAAAGAGAGGTGGTATTGCACCCCCATGGAGCCCCCTGAGCGACCCGGGCCAAAAGCATTTGGGTCGGGGCGCTTTATTTGAGCAAACATTAAGTAAAAAAATGGTAAGACCGAATTTTAGGGGAAGAAATGGCGTAGTTGTTCGCTGTTCTAAGTGTTGGTGAGAACATTGCTGTTGTCGTCCTTCAATTGGTAGGCGCCCAATCGGATCACCATGGTCGCCATATAGGGACCTTCTGTCACCCAGATCCTTGCCTGCCACGCCCCCTTTCTTGGCTGTTGTCTCCTTGCCTTTTCCTTCCTTCGACCCACTGGCCTATTGCAGAAAGCGCTTGAGGAGCTCACAGTCCTTGTAGAGGTGCTTGACGGGGTAGGTGTGGTTGGTGCATGGGGTCTCCATGAGCTCGTTGAAGTGGTCAGGTAGGCCCTGCTAGGGCTGCTTGCCCACACGATCAGCTATGGCGACCAACACGGTGTTGGCTAGTCAGCGCCAATCCTTTTTGTTCTTCTTGCCCCTCTGCATGGAGGGGCCATCGTCCTGGTCCTCGCGCTTGGCCTTGCCTTTGTCCCGGCCTTTGTTGAAGACCGCTCTAACCACTTCCTCGCCAGAGGCATGGTTCGTGGTGACATCGAGTAGGTCATGGGTGGTATGGGGCTTCAGGCAGCCAAGCTTATGGATCAGGGACTCGCAGGTTGTCCTGGAGAGGAATGCGCTGATGATGTCCACATCAACAACATCAGGGAGGGAGTTGCATTGTTGGGAGAACCTACGGATGTAATCCCGTAGGGACTCGCTGGGCTCCTACTGGCAGCTCTTGAGGTCCCAGGAGTTACCAGGGTGGACATACGTCCCCTGGAAATTTTTGACGAAGACCCTCTTGAGGTCCGCGCTAGTCACGGATGCTGTCATGCGGGAGGAATTCAAGCCATGCCTGAACATGTTCCCTGACATAGATGGGGAGATATTGAATGATGAAATGGTCATCATCCACCCCTTCGGCTCGGCAGGCGGGCCAGAAATTTTCGAGCCATATACCGAGGTTCATCTCCCTGGGGTACTCGGTGATTTTGGTGGGCAGTCAGAAGCGCTGTGGGAACGACGCTCTGTGGATGCGTCGACCAAAGGCCCGTGGTCCCGAGCCATCCGGGCTAGGACTCCAGTCGTCTAGCCGGCGATCATGCCTAGGGCGTGTTTCACCGTTGCGCTCAATGGTCCAGCCAGGGCCCATGTCACCTACCCTCACCGCCGCCCAATTGACGTTATCATCACATCAGGCCTAATGCCAGTTGCTGATGACGCTACGAGCGTCTTGGTTTGGACTGAGCTGTTCATGTAACGGCGGTCGGTGTGGAGCAGGCGCTAGGTCGAACCATGGCGCAGCTGTGGCCTCCTATGCCGCGCTTGGTGGCTGTAGCGATGAGCGGATGGAGCGATCTGTCTGGTGCGTCCCCACTTCCCTGGTGGGGAGAGAGTCCATGAGTCAGAGTCATGATGCGGAGCTTTCCGCCTATTGAACGGTGGTGGCTTCACCAGCGCCTGGAGGTTCTGGTGGACCGCCCACTCCTAGGGGTCGACGGGCTTGGGAATGCCGCGTGCAGAAGCATTGCCGCAACAACGATGTTCTGGCTAGACCTAGCGAGCATGACCTCGGGCGCCGCTCACTGGGTTACACACATGGGGAGCAATGTGCTACACTAAGTGCACCGATGCAGGTGGTGGCTGGTTCTACAGCCATTGTCATAGCTCCTTGGCATGCTCTTGTGCGAGCACAAGGGCCCCCGCACGAAGGTCTAGAGGGGTGTGAGTCTGCAAGGACTCCGCTACCACCGGTGGCTATCCCAGAGCATCCGCCATAGCGCACTCCTAGGACGGACGGTGGCTAGGTGCCACGTCACAAATGCTGGAGCCGTCGCTCTCAAACTCGTCATCTATGAGTTCGTAGAAATAGGTGGGAGTGTAGCTCACCATCCCCATGAATTTAGATGTGAGAGGAGGCAGTGTCAGCATCTTTTGGAGCCCCTAGGTGTACGCATCTGCGGGGGACGCAAGGCCGTAGGGGGACTAGTCGAATGGCGGTTGCGGTAGGGATAGTGGGGTCCCTCCAGAGAATTAGCAGAAGATAGTAAATAGCGAGTAAATAACTACATGTACATTACTCACAACGGGGTTTGAGCAGAGTGTTTGCTCGGAATGAAGCTCAGGCGCCTCATCGTTGAAGTCGTCGGGTGTCTCGGAGCAGTTGGAGGGTGCCCCTCCGACGGGTGCTGGAACAAGTGCCTCCTCGTGGAGGTGTAGTACAACAAGCCAATCAGCGACGAAGTCCAGGCTTCCGAAGAGGAAGGCCTATGACTACTCAAAGAGGGGTGGAACCCACATCCCAATAGGTGGGAGTGGGGGAAACTCCAACAAGCCAAAGCGAGTCGTATCGCTTGAGCCCACCATGGCGAAGGTGGCGGAAAAGTGGGGCCATCCGATGACCAAAAGTGTGAATGTACAGCGTCTTCCCCATGGACGGCGCCAACTGTCGATGCAGAAAATGACCAACACGTAAATACTTGTAGTTTTGTCGTACGTTGTGATCAGATGTGGCCTAGCACTCAATGACACAGGGTTTATACTGGTTCAGGCAACGTGCCCTACGTCCAGTTTGAGTTAGTCGGTGACTTTATTCCAGAGCCTAGGTGCTCAAAGTTTATTGTGGGGTTACAAACAGAAGGGAGAAAGATGGGGGGTACAAGAGGTCTGGTCAGACTCTGGTCTGAAGGGCTGAGAGTGACGGGAGCTCTGCTATGTGCTAAGTGTTCAAACATTTGTTGTTGATTGGGATCCTTGGTCGTTCGGATCGTGTGTGTTGTTCGAGTTGTTGTGGACTGATCCTTCCCTTTGGGAGAGAGCGCACCGTCTTTTAAAGATGAAGGGGATGGTCTTACAAGAGAGAGAGACATAGTGTGTGTACGTATGCTAAGTCTCGTTGCCCATGCTATCAGGTACAAGATGATTGGAGGCGCCCATAACAATGTTAATGACAGATGCATGTGGGAGGTTGCATCATCTTCTTCTGGTATGGCAGACGTCAGTGTCTGCCATACTATTGATGCCTAGAGGCATGTAAGGGGTTTTACCGTGCTTGTCTGGTACGGGAGTTTGCGGGTGCCCACAACACTATAGGGAAAATGTCAGTGCCCATAACACTGCTTGGGTTCTGCTTGGGTACGGTCCTCGGTATTGCGATAGACTTGAGTACCCTGCCCTACTTGCTTCATCCATTTCCTAGTCCTCACCGAGCGGGCATCCCTGGTTGGTTGGTCCCAGTTGGCTCCAACTGCGCCAGTCGGTGAAGAGCTATAAGCAGGGGTTCGGTGCGTCCCTGGTGGGAGACGCAGGTCAGAGTTCAGAAGCGGTGTTTGGCTAGGCCTTCCGGTCGGAGAGCACGGGCTAGAGTCGGAAGCAAGCACTGTTCCTCCTTGGCCAGGCCTTCTGGTCGGAGAGGCGGGCCGGAGTCGGAAGTGAGCATTGTTCCTCCTTAGTGAGGCCTTCTGGTCGGAGATCAGATCGCCTTTCTGGCTTGTCGTTTTAGGTGTTCGGGCCAGCCCAGGAGTTTGCGCGTCATTTGCAACATCATCTGCTAGGCTGAGCTTTTGCTGGGAAGCCAGTCCATGAGGGACCCTGGGTTTATGGACCCAACAACTACAAACACTGAAGCTAAAAGAGTACAAGTAGAGAGAGGTGAGGTGTAGCTCCAAATGATTGTTTGTGTAGAATGAGCTCCTCCTCTTCTTTTATAGTGAAGTGAGGACGGTTTGGCGCTGTTATTTTAGGTAATCACCACGAACCGCCAATGCATGGCGGCATGGAACCGCCAGAGTGAGGTGGGCCCAAGAGGCGGTGCTAGGGGTATGGGCGCACCTCTGTGCGGCCACACCTCGGCTAGCCTAGCTGTCCACTGCCTTGCTCTAGTGTGTTGCTAGCTAGGCCTGGGTCGTGTCCTCGGTGGTATTCTGCCCAGGTTGGATGTTTGGATGGGCCTTTGCTTGTCTCCTTGGTGTAGAATCCACATTACGCTTTCCCGTTTGCGTATTTTGGTATGTTTTCCGCTTGTATTTGAATATGAGTCCTGCAAAACATGTTTTCTCGAATACAAGTGGAACTATGTCAATAGTAAAGGCATATGTGTCAAAAGTATGTTTATGTCTCCTATTTTGGACTAGAATTGGTGGTTAGAAATGGTCGTTAGTGACCGCCAACACTGCCGACCGACATACCCCTCGACCAATCTCACAAATCACTCGGGGCCTATAGCCACCGGTATGCCCATGCACACTCTCTCTAGAAGGAGTTTGGCCGAACCCAAGCACGCCTGTGTCCACTTCTCTTGCTCGGGGGCTCACCTAGGCCCCAAGCTGCCGAGCGACGGCAGCTCAAGGTTGGCTCTAACCTAGCACTAACCTAAACCAGGATAAACTGTTGTGTCTCCCTTGTGATTTAGAGTACCCAAGCCACCAAAGACCCATACCCCGACATCTGATGAACAACCACGATGCTTGCCATAGAAACGAACCTAGAAATTCTATGATGGCCAGAGCCACCCACCTTGTTGTCGGAGTAGGCAGCACCGCCCTACAAGGCGGCTTCCATTTCTCCGATGAGGTCATCGTTGCCATCGGTGCCTTCGTCCTAGGCCAAGTCCTTAACTTTGGGAGCTTGGCCTACGTCGCTGACTACTACAGTGAACTCCAACCCCTCAAGGAGACCCCATCGGTGGACAACAGGTCCCTAGCGTCGTGTCATCTGCCAGGCCTCCTAGGAGTGGACCTCGAGGTCCTTGCTCGGCAGATCTAACTCGGTCTGGGCCCAAACCCCACCATGTCGGAGTGCTGCTAGATGTTCTACATGCTGGAAAACATTCACTACCAAAGCGCCACTAGGGAGGTGCTGCCACCGCCTGACCGCTTCTGGCACATTCTCCCAGATCTTTCCATATGGGATCCAGAACGTGGCAGTGTCATTCCATCTCGAGTTGGAGCACCTCATCAGCCGAGAGGCACCACATGGCATCATCCTCTTAGGAGTGGCAGGGACTGATGTCCCCTCTGTGCATCTTCCTCGAGATCCTCACAGCGTATGGAACGGAGTACAACTCTGACGACACCAGCTGCTTCTCTCCGTCCCACGTGTGCTTCTTCATCAGCGATAGGTCTACCGCTGCCACCGCCCCTGAGCTCACACCTCCGGACTTGAGCCCCACCACCTCTTGATCCTCTCGTATATATGTATCAGAAATCCAGCTTTGAGTATTCGAATTGGGATATGGTACGAATGTTAAATGTCTAGATTCATATATGAATTATATAACTAGAGTTTAAGTCCTTTCGAGATGGATGGATATAGGAAATATTCATCCTGTTTTTATCCCTAACTGTGGCAGCCACAGAGGGTTTTCATTTTCCCACTCTATGCATAGAAAACAAGAAGTTGGCCACATGCCATGAAATTATATTTAGCTGTGGCTATAATTTGCCAGGTGGAGACGTAATTTTCAAAGTTGTTTTGCATTTCCAACCCTGTTAAAATAATCTATATTTTTAGAGATGGTTTGAAATACCACACATCTCTGAACATGTATTTTTTAGAGACAGTTTAGAGATAGTATGTTAGTTGAGACCCTCTCTAAAGGCAGCTTTGGAGGGAGCCATCTCAAAAATTATTTATGGAGTTAAATGTACCAACGGCCCTCAAAGTTGTAAGAGTGTGTCACTTAGGTCCACGAATTATAAAAGTGTATTTTTTGGTCCCTAAACTTGTTAAGTTGTGCACTATGCATCCATACTACCCACATGGACGTTTCTTGGTGATTGGACATGCTAGCATGTCATGTCTTTTTACATTTAACCCCTCTCCTTCCCTCTTCTCACATGAATGGGTTCCTTGTTTCCCTCTTCTCTCATGCCAACCTCAACCTGTCTGGTGACACAACTATCCACAAGCGGCAGTGTCCACAAACTGTTCTGGGTTCTAGACAGCGCAGGAACTTCAACTTGTGTCAGCTAGATCTCACAATCCTGAACAGCTATTGACATGATTCTAGAGACATTTGAAAGATACAGAAGTCTAGTTATCTCCACAAAAATTTCAGAATTTTTGACAGCCCAGATTTTGAGATATCAGATAAAGAACACAGGCTGCTCCAGAAATCAGCACAGCAGAGATAAGATAAAGCGAAACAACTGCATTAAGATTTCATTCTAAACTTAAAGTTCCAATCTAAGGAAGGTGTGGACATGCCCACAAACTTCCAGCAATCAAGCAAAATACCAAATCAACCAAGTTCACAAATTAAACATCTAATCAACCAAGTTCACAAGACCAACAAGACTAAATAAGAAACACGAACTAACGACGTGGTAATCTAGATCAAGGCACCTAACACCTATGAAGTGGTGTAAATCATGGTGAAGGACCGACGCTTCTTCTTGTAGATGGAAGGCTGCCCAAGTTGTGCTCGAAGTTCATCCACTTGCTTCTGGAGGCGTCTCTGAGCCCTCTGAGATGCACGCAGTTCTCCTTTGACTTCCTCATCCACTCCCTGCATAGCGTGGACATGCTGCACCGTTGCTTCCAGAGTTGGGTCATTCTCTGGTGGAGCCAAAACCTGCCAAACACCCTCATGATCATTTCGAGGAAGGAACCTGAAGCGATCCTCCCTCATGGCCTCAAAGCGACGACCATGGTAGTGGATGTAGGCGTTCTATGCTGCATCCTCCATGCCATCCAAAGCATGGGCTCTCCTGACATGGGCATAGTGGATAGTCTCCACCTCATGTCCATTCTTGATATCGTTCCAAGCGGTGACCACCAGCTCTACCCTCCAGAAGGTAGCCTCCAATAGATGCTGGTACATGGCGTAGTGGTAGCTGATGGAGGCATGCAAGTCGGGGTAGTAGTCGTCCAGCGCGTGAGTGAGGAGGGTGTGGTAGTAGGCTGTCTCTGGGGCTAGCTTGAAGTAGTACTTGCACTTCCAGCCAATCTCCTCATCCACCACAGGAACAGCTGGAGATGGTGCAGGTGTAGGGGAAGTAGCTATTAACTCCTCAGGTGTAGCTACAACAAGATAGACTGGCACGGCGACTGGTGTAGGCGTCGGGGTAGCCACCTCCTCGTCGTCGGAGATGATCACAATCTCCCTCTCCGCCTGTGGGGCTCATGGGGTGAACATGGCACGATAATCGGCGGTGCTGAAGGGAGCAGTCTTCGGATTATGAGATATCTATAGATTTAAAGTGAGATAGAATTAGAATCAACAATTTTAAATAATAGATTAAGGTATGAAAAGCATAAATGTTTTAATAAAATAACAAGAATAAGACAGTAAGCAAGAAACCAGAGGAGCAAAGATGCTAAAACGATCATTTTCTAACTAGGCTTGCGTCCTACAGTCAACACGGCTTTGATACCAATTTGTCACACCCAATTTTAAGGATAAAATTGAATGCACAATACTCATGTGTGCCCAGGAATCAGTCACACACACAAGTCGACAAATCATATAAATTATCATCACGGTGTCTCTTACATCACAAATAATAACATTAAGTAGTCTTACACAACACAGCGGAATAGTAAAGGATAACACTCTCATGGAACACCATCACAGGGAAGGTCAACTGGTTGACCACAAGCCTAAAAATCCTCGGGGAATTCCTCATACCCGTGGTCATCTGTTACCCATCCGGGATTTTTATCCAAATAAAGAAAATAAACAAGTGTAAGTACATTCCGTACTTAACAAGCTAACATGGGGTTATAAAGCTTAAAAAGGGTTGACTCTGGTTTACTGCAATTAGCATTTTTAGTACGACAAGCTTTTATTATCAGATATTATCAAATTATGCTTAAGCTCCCATTTAAACCCATAAGAACATATATCAAGGTCAAGTGTACCATATATCATCATAGAACAACTTAAATGATCATCATCAAGTATCCAATTATTCTATGAGTTTTCCGGGCCGCTCGTGTCCGTGAGCACGGCTGTTATAACAGTTTGTTACCCTCTGCAGAGGTGGTGCACATTCACCGCGAGTCGTGATCCCCATATGCCCGGGTTAATTACTCCCATGTCACTGCCAAGGTGAGTGGGCAGGGTACACTATGAAGCCATTTCATAGGTTTTACTAACAAGTTAGGGTTGCTAGGTTTCCTTGGCAGGTAGATGTAGGAACCCCCCTTTCCTATGGCACATATCCATCGCGGCTATACACATAGGAACAGAGGCAGCCCTATACCCAACGTGGCAAGCCCCATTTGCGCCAAAAAAGTAACCTCTAACTAGCTAGAAAAGATCCTATTACTGAGCTAAAGTCAGAGCCATATGACTCTCCCGGTTGCACTGTCAGTCCCAGCTTTTGCCGACAGATAAGTCCTTATGGAGGGCCGGGAGCAACATGATCAAAGGTCATTTGCACCTTCGCCCTATGGAACAGTTGTTATATATCATGTTAAACTCTTAGTTCCATAGAGTCATTCATCATCATGTAGATCAAGTTCAGTTAGAGCACTAGCAATCTACCCATATGCATTTAACCCATAGGAGACAAGGAACAGGATAAACAATCACTAGAATGTCCTTACGGGTATCAAAATTAGACACATGCAAATGAGTAATTGATTAAGGTGAAATAGGATATCAAGGAAGGCCCAAGCTATACTTGCCTTGGTTCACAAACTCGTGCTGGTCCTGCTGGTCGTCGAAGAGTTCTTGGTCTCCAACGTTTTCCTCACCGTCTGGACGTGATCAACACGGCAACATACAACATTCCAAAAGCATTCATGCAAAGCAAACATTCCTATCATTAGAACAGTACACCAACAGTATTGAAAACAAGATAAAATGTTTGTAAAAATAATCTACGTCTCGCTACGATCACGTCAACGCGAAGTTCACGAAAAAACGGAGCTAGATTGCGAAAGTTATGATTTAAACGGGTTTTTCCTATAGCAATATATTTAATTAAATCTAACCAGGAAATTAAAATGTTCCAAACTTGACTAACAGTGGTTCTAACATGTAGCTTATGAAATTACAAAGCTAACGCGATTTGAATGGATCAATTCGGAGCTAAAACGACAATTTTATAAGCGAAACAGTTCAAATGGCATTTCTGTAAATTCTAAAAACGTATTTTTGACTTAAGCCGTGAAGTTTACGTTTTCCAAACGAGAATGCGCATTCGGGGAACTATGCCTTGGACTGCAGGTTCAATTAAATGTAAACCGAGGGTCTCTTTAGAAAACTAACCTGCGAAGGGGTATCGGATGATCTCGGCCGTTGGATTAGAAACGAGCGGCCAAGAATGATTCCGGGGGAAGGGAGAAGAAGGTGGCCGGCCGGAACAGTGATGCCGGCGGCGTGGAGGTCTCAGGCGCGCGCGGTAAGGGGGCTAGGGTTCACCAAATGAGAAACCGAGAGCACCGGGGTAGACGGGGGAAGAAGGGGGTCTCGACCATGCCGATACGGCGCCCGGAAGACACGGGTAGCACGGTGGCCGCCATGGCCGGCGGCCAAGGCTTGCGGAGCTCGCGGCCAGGGCTCAAGAAGCCAAGAAAATAGAAACTAGCGGTACCGGAAGATAGAGGGAGGCTAGGGGATTCTCACCGCGGGGAAGAAGGAGGACGGGGAAGCTCGGCGGCGGCGGTCCGTGCGAAGGCGTGGTCGGCGAATCCCGTCCACCTTCGGCTCGGTAGTGATGGCGGCGAGGGCGAAGAAAAAAAGAACGGGAAACAGCAGGGGGCGCGCGGGGGGGCTCGGCTGCTATTTAACAAGGCCGAGGAGCGGGGGGGGGGGGGGGGGGACGCTCCCACGACGCACGTCATGGGCGACGGTTGCTGCAGCGCCGGGCGCGGGCGGTTCCGAGCCGCGCGGGGAAGAGGACGGCGCCGACAAGTGGGGCCGAGCGGTCAGCGACTGCGGGGAAGGGAGCGGCGGCAGTTGCGGCGAGGCCGTTCGGCTGGGCTGGGCTGGCAGCGGTGCTGGGCTGCGCAGCGCGCAAGGGCTGGCGGCTAGCGCTGGGCCGAGCGAGGCGGGGAGGCGAGCTGGGCCGGGGGAAAACTGGGCTGCGGGGGAAGGAGAGAAGGCCAGCGGGCCGAAATCAAGAAAGGGGGAGAAAAGAGGAAAAAGATTCTTTTCTTTTCTACTATTTTCCAAATCCCTTTTTAAATTCAAATTTCAATTCTTTTTGAAATATTTAATAAATTCCTAGCATTCACAAAATGATATGCAGCAGCATGTATGCATCAAAAAGTTTCTAACCTTATTTTTTTTTAATTTTAATTCCATAAAATTTATTATTTCCCTATCTTTTAATGCACACATATTTACATAAATAAATCCCATTTAGCTATTTTAAAAGAAAGTCATTTTTAGGGTGTTACAGGCAGTTGTTGTGAGAGAAGAGGGAAACATGGAGAATAAAGGATCTATTCATGAGAGAAGAAAAAATATGAGTGCTTAAATGTAGAGAAATATGCCACGCTGGTATTTCACATCAACAAGAAACATCCATGTGGCTGACATGGACTTGTGGTACATCACTTAACAAGTTTAGAGACCAACAAATGCATTTTTAAAGTTTGTGAACCTAAGTGACACACACAAGTTTGGGGGCCGCCGTTGCATTATTTGACTCTATGGATACTACTTTACAAGATAGTGGCTCTAGACATTTAGAAATGTGGCATTCCCCTCATTAACCATGGCCTCTTAATTGCTTTGTAGAATGTAGGATACTAAATAATATTAGATGATGATAATGCACATGTTGATGATTAGTCTTTTGTAATTCATAAGCAATGGAATTTGCATCTTGTGCTATCGTTCTAGTATATTTTGGATTCAGACTAGCATGATCGTTGGACATACGCTACATATGAGTATAGGTCCAAAGTTCGGGTCGTGGACGGACAATAAAACAGTTAGGACTCTATCATCTAATTCTCACATATTATTGCTCTTAGTAAAAACCAGCTAGGACTCTTATGCTCTAGAGAGTGGAGGGGCACCTGGGATAGTGAGAGAGTGCGATGGACCAAATTTTGGAGGAAGAAATTTTCACTCTTTAATATTAGGTATAGATACTTTGCCATTAGCCTGTGTTCACTATAAGGTTTGCATATGCACCATAAAAAATTGTATTTCACTCTTATTCTTAGTTTGCATTATTAAAGCAATATCACTTGTAGGGCATACAGTTGTGTAAGGTATATATCTAAAATCACAGTTACTTAATATAGAAAATACAAGTAGCATTACTACACTTTGATTTATATATGCTCCAGTATGACAGAATTGTGAGCATCACACATTTGTATTGCTTGAGTAGCCTTCATTCATTCTTAGCAAGTAGTCTGCGTCGGTACTCTCCGAGAGCCCAAATAGGGTATAAATTGCGGTAGTTGGGGTAGTTGAAATAAACAGAAGAGTTGGTGTTTCCAACATGTTCCTATATAATTGAAATGCAAGAAAATGTTTAGTAATGGTACTCACTTTGTACTATAATAGCATTAACCTCTTTCAAATAGAATAAATAGAGAGGTTAAAGATCTAATGTGCACGTCATTAAATTTTCCATATATGGGTGAGATAGATGCATGTGAAATATGATAGCCTTGCTGACTATATTTGTTTGCATGCCTAAAATTTAAAGGGCAACCTTCATCCTGCTGGCATATTTGGTTGAATGTCGCCTACTTAAAAGGTATTGCAAAGGGTGGTTTTGAGAAACCACATTATATAACCCATCAAAACACATAAATAGTTGTATTTTGACATAGAATTTGAACACTATAAATAACCATTGCAGAGATAGAGCGAGTAGTTTATTTCTAATCTACCTTTTACACCATGATATACATTTTTAGTTCAATGCATCTAACCCAACAATTGTGCTTAGATTTCCTAAAAAGATGTTGTCTTCAAAAGCAAAGATACCATGTGACTTAACCAATGGATAATTATTTGACCATTAACCAAAGCAAAATTAAATAAGATTACTAAATGCTACTCCCTCCATTTGCAATTACAAGGCGTATTTTAGCTCATTAAGATAAAGTGTAACACCCCATGTCCAAAATCTGCTAATGGCCCAGCTCCGCACGTGGAAGGGCCTGCATAAGCGTAGCACCTCTCTTACACTTTCGTTCCTGCTTCGTGTAAAAGGGTTAACCCGGAGGTGCTATGTTTGAATGACAAGGCTTATAAGCTGGCTCTCATCCTCCTAAACTTCCAAGCTGGTACTAAACCCACCAACAACAACTCCACATGTGCCACTTGGGCTACATAGGCCAATTTCACAACTACTACAGGCTACTAATTTGCTGGGTGTTATATTTGAACTACTACAGGCTACTAATGCACTGGGTGTTACATTCGCCCTTGGCAGCTCAGCACATATATGTGGCAGATGTCCAGGATCACCCCATGGTACACCCCTCAACGGCCACATACAACAAGGGTTGAGAATACCATCAGTAACACCCCGTGTCCAGACTCTGCTTATATGGCCTAGCTCCGCACGTGGAACGGGCCTGCATACGCATAGCACCTCTCTTACACTTTTGTCCTCGCTTCATGTAAAAGGTTAACCCAAAGGTGGTACGTTTAGAACGATAAGGCTTATGAGCTGGCCCTCACCCTCCTAAACTTTCAAGGTGGTACTAAACCCACCAATAACAACTCCACATGTGCCATTTTTGGGTTATATGGGCCAACTTCACAACTACTAAGGCTACTAATGGCCTGGGGTGTTACATAAAGATTATGAGAAACAATTTCTTTATCATACATGATTTTTGTAATACAAAATTTATGTTATTAAACATGTATTAAAATCTGTACTTGCTCATGATTACATTGCATCACATAAATGAAATAATGATGAGTAAAGGTTGGTTAGATATTGTCCTAACTTTAAGAATTGCATTGCAATTTCAAATAGAGGGAGTATTAATTGTAAGAAATAGATATGACAATTCAATTTTATAACAAGCCCAAAATACATTTCGAAAACACAATGCAATGCCAAGGCCCATGTGTTTCAGTTTTGAGCCATGTTGCCCATATGTTCTCCAATGGTGGGATTGGTACCCTTTTAATTTGACCAACATAATTATATATACATGGATAATACATTGAAAAGCATCAACATAATATTGTGATATAATGTACAAAAAATTGCCAATTATGTGCATATAATGACCTAGATAAGAGTAAAAAACTTCATTTTATAAACAATTATCGCTGCCAAAAGCAATCAATAAACATGAATTTTCACATTGGGGAAAAGGAATTTGGTTAAATTAAGTCTCAACAAGAGGATATTGACAATACAACATTAAAAAAGACTTGCATGTACCACAACAACGTTCATAACAATATAATCTTACCTGCTGAGGATAATCTCCTGTCTCCATTTGCATATTGATCAATACTTTTGCGGCACCGTTTAATGGTGTTGGGTCCCGTTCCATCTATGTATTGCTCAAATTAGAAAAATAAAATGGATGGATAACATGTAACGGTACTTCCAATATATAGTCATACACAAGTGATGATAAGAATACCAAAACTGTATGCAAAACACTAACATAAACATAATTTTTTATCGTAATTTATTTGTTAAACCCAGTAAAATAATAATCATGATTTTTAGTTAGAATGAATCCGACAGATCGTGATCTACATATTATCTAGCTATCAGTACTATCCTCCATTCATATCCAAATAAGTGCAATTCTAGTATTTCTCGAACAAATTCACTAATGCAGAAAATCATATCCATGCTGGGTCTAAACTCACTGTCTATCAGGTTATTAGAACTGGCCCTGTGAAGGAAGTATGCGTGACTCCTTTTACTGGCTGCCATGCATGACCATGGTACTACTACAAACAAGCTTTTGAAAGGCAGCTGGAAACCACTTGTAGAAGCAGCTATTCTCACCTCTACAAATTTTACACAAAACAAGACACACCTCTACAAACAAGCTTTTGAAAGGCAACTGGAAACCACTTGTAGAAGCAGCTATTCGAGACACACCTCTACAAATTTTACGCAAAAAAAGACACACCTCTACAAACAATCTTTTGAAAGGCAGATGGAAACCACTTGTGGAAGCAGCTAATCCAAACACCTATATCTCCCGGGGAAAAATAGCAATTTTTATTTTGGCGAATTTTCAAAAGTCGCATCTCCAAATACACAAATTCACGTGATTTTTTTTCACACGAAATACATGACCATGCAGCCATTGGAGATCAATCTCACAACCTCAAACCTCTCGCGTTGCTTCCTTAACACTGTGCCTCAAAGTCACTTCTAACTAAGTGGTTGATATATATTCCTTTTGTATTCACTTTAGTGAATCTTGTAAAACATATATATCGCAGACCATAAACAAATTCAAATGATGAAGAATTGATATGGAAAGTTTTATATATCTTCATGTACTATAACTTTGGTTTAGGTCGTTTCTCCATCTAAGGTCATTTGAAAAAAATCATAAAAATATGAATTTCAAGATCATTAATATTGAAACAGAACTTTTGGGCCCTAAATGTTTTCAAATGAAAAGGTCATGAATAACAAAGTTGCATATTTTTTCGAGTACTAAACCTTTGGTTTATGCCATTTCTCCATGCGAGGTACTTTGAAAAAACATAGAAGATGAATTTCAAAATATGAACAATTAAAATAGAACTTTTAGGCAGTAAATTATTTCAAATGAGAAAGAAGTCAACTACAAAGTTGCGGATCCTTACGAGTACTACAACTTTGGTTTAGATTATCTCTTTATCCGGGGTCACTTGGAAAATTTAAATTATTGAATTTCAAATTATGAAAACTTAAAACAAACTATTTTGTTCTTAAATGGTTTCAAATAGAAAAGTCGTCAACTACAAAATTGTAGATATCTTCAACTTTGATATGAAGTTTGTCTTCATCGACTTGATTTTGAAAAGTTATGAATTATCACTAAGCTACATCTTATTTTAGAGATACCACATTACCTACCGCCTCTATAAATTGATTCCTAGTTGTCTCTAAAAAATCAATTCCTAGACGTGGACCAGCTCAAAATTCATTTTAAAAGGCACATTTGATAGAAGAGCCACATTTACCTAGAAACGGAGGTGCCTCAAAAAATAGTTTACGTAGTAGTGGCCCATCTAGCCGGCTGACATGCGCGACCGCCGCTCGCCCACGCACGCCAGAGTGCTCGCTGTCGTGCTGGCCACATCTTTGACACACTAAGCCAAGTTGGTCACTGCTGCGACGCATGAGCCCACTGGCCGCAACGCGTGCCCTCCCGCTTGCCCACCGCACGGCCGCCTCTTGCCGGTCCCAACGAACTTGCACGCCCTTGCTCTGCTACTGCCACCGCCACCGTACAATGAGTCAAGTGCACCCACTACGTGACCACCTCATCAGGCCTCGCTGGCCGTGAGTGCTCATCTCATCACGCTTGCCTCCGCCCTGGCCGCCAGTCAAGCCCGCGCCACTGTCACATGCTCTCTCGCACCCTCTCACCCCATATGGCCGCTCGCCCGGACCTTGGCGGCATACATACCCTCCGCTTGACATGTGGCAAAGTAGATAGATGAGAGAGAAGAGGAAGATCGGATACAAAAGAAATACGTGAATGAGAAGAAAAGGATTGGCCTCAGTCAAATTGGGACCCACGTGAAGAAAACTATATAGTTTCTACTATGGTGTTTTAAGACATGGAAACTAATCCTTGCTTTTCAGGGTTGGGACTACCCTTAGAAGTCCTACTTATGACTTGCCTCTCTGCTCTGACCACTACCTCTACTAGCCTCCCATTTAGATCTGCTGACCAGGGACCCTGACCTAGTGGGCCCTTCAATAGTGGTTCTTTGGTTAGACCTATATATGCCATGTGTCCATGGTTGTCCCCTGACCGGCCGCGCTACCTTGCCACTCTGCATATTTTGCTTGCCCAACTACACCTCCAAATGAGGGTCCTGCCCCTGGCTGCCTCCAGACTTGGAAGGTGGCACGGGACACCCCTTGTTCCGTAATGCTGACACAGAGGTATTATTATGTTGCAAAGCTTGATTGCATAGTTTCCACGACATCACTTGCTTATTTTCACTAAGTGAGCATTTTTTTTGTTGTAATTAAGTGATATGTGACCTTGGAAAAAATTAAGTGATATGTGACGAAGAAACCAAACCTGCCCAGCATACATCAAAGCTAGCATCGCCCAAGCAGTTTGTACTGCATGAGTACTAGGACCCTCGACATAGACCTGCATAGGATTACAGCAAAAAAAAAAAAAAAATCCTCAGTATGACCACATCAATTGTTTTCTCGATTAGGACAACAATGAGCTAATTAATGACATGATAATTATTGAAGTATATATATCCATTATCCAAATTCCAAAAATATGAGTTGACAAACAATGCATATAGAACCCCAATATTGATATCATTCATTCACTTGGTTGGTGGCACTTATGACTGCTATATGTCTTAATGTCAATGGTACATGCATTTACCATTATGATTTACTATATGTGCCAATTGTGGTTGATATAACATTTTACCCCTTATTTTGTAATTTCCAATATTTTACTCACTTTGTTTGACTGTAGCAATCTGAACTTACATTGGTTTTAAACTTCTATCACTTCTATGCATGTTGACTAGTCAAAAAATCTGTAGGGGTTTCTCTATTTCAGACTGCCCACACAAATTTTGTTTTATGAATTATTTTGGTAGGTTGCACGTCATGCATGCCAAAAGTTACAGATGAAAAGACGTGAGGAAAGGAAAAAAAAACTAGTTTTCACCTGTCTTTCACAAGAAAGATAGCTCTCTCCCCAACCACCTGTTCTGAGTTTTGTTGACAGCAAAAACTCACATGCTTTCCTAATACAAATACTGTTCTCATAATTTCTCCCAGCAGCAACTAAGCCTTTTATTGCAAAGAGTGTCCCATAGATAAAACATATGCCCCAAGTGCCATACCTTGCAGATAATAGTCACTTTATTAGTTATCATGCATAAAACAATATATAACACTGACAAATGCAGACCATGTTATCGTACAGACCAGGATCCATCCTTCTTCTGATTATTCTCAATAAACATGGCAGCTTTGCTGACATATTCTCTTATCTCTTCACCACGGTATTCTGGATTTACCTCCCGAAATAGTATCAAAGCTTCCATCACTGAGGAAGTACATTCAACCGTTCTGCCAATAGATTAATCCAGCTAGTGAATTGGTTTTGCCAACAAATTGAAATTAGTGATATCAAATTTTTAGTTAGTGGAATTGTCTTAGTTCTTACGGGTAATCAGCCATAATATTCCGAAAGCTCTCTAATGGATTTAAAATCTGGAAATACAACAAAAGTCAGTGTACATGGAGCTAGAAGATCTGTGACCAAGATTATTTGATAACTTTTTAATAAGATAACATGAGATAGTGCGTGGATTGTTTTTCAGCAATGCTAGATTAATTATGCATTTTTGTAGACAGCTCGTAGTGAATACCATCTCCATGTAGAATGGTGGCGTGATAATATAAACAATGTTTGTGCTAAGATGAAAATCAACTCATCTAGTAGAAATTCTCGTTAATATTGCTCTTGGCACAAAGAAAATTTATGTTGTACTTTTCATGACCACCAAGACTTCAATGTAGAATTTAACCATTAATTTTATGAGTTTATCACTGGCCATAGTATATATTCTTCAACATAACTTTTATTTTAGAAACATATAATTTTGTTCAAAGATTCTTCTTATTTCTTTGAAAGATCACACCTTAAATTTCAGTTGATGATGATAGGATTGTAGTGAAATTATCTTACTGAAACTCCATAGAACATAGAACATATTTTAGATTGGTGGGAACATATTTCAGTTTGGGTGTTTCTTTGGGTAGTCATATACTGCCGCATATGATCTCCGCGTTCTTTGTCTCCATGTTTCACTCCAAAACAATGTGCTGGGCATGCTCCTAACAGAGTATAGCGCAGGGTTCTGGGATCCAAAACTGGGAAAAATTCGGAGCCTACCAAATTGGACGAAGTTTCGAAAATTCAAAAAAGTCGGGCTAGGATTCATCTGGGTTGACTAGTAAAAAAAAATGTGTTTGATAAGATGCCTCCAAAATTTAACAAAAATAAGCTGCAGATTGGCGCATCTGTAGCACCACCACCACTGATGCTTGCATGATTGCATCGAACTACTCCTATCCTCATGATGCCACGGCTACTAGACCATCAGTGCTCCGCTGCTATTCAGTAGTCTCACACACTAGAGGCCGAGGTGTCCACAGAGGCACAGAACCACAAGGGATCCAATGGGGATTTCAACATTGCAACATGACATGGTGGAGGGCAACCAGCATAACTGGTAGTTGGGACGAGAGGCTGGAAGGTGGCAAGAGTGGGCTTTGTAGTTTTATATCGTGGGAGGGATTTTGTGGGCTGCTTTGTGGTATTGGGCTAAAAATTTGAATTGGGCTGAATCTGACTAGTTTGATCTTATTTCGGGCCCAACTGAAATGGATGAAATTTGTTGCATTTTGGCATTTCGGTCCATTCGGGCTGAATTCCAGAACCCTTACATAGCATTTAAACATCATTATTATCCATTTTTATCTTGATTTTGAATTTATTAAGAGCTTAATTTTCCTAGCAATATGTAAATTTGAGCCCTTCAATAAAATCTCGAGTAGGATGCACGTAAGATACTAGACCGTCACTTATCCTATTAATGCACATGCATGGCATAAACTTCTATCTTCTGTTTTTTCAAGAGGTTCAGAATTGCAGCTTTGCAAAAGGCACTCACCTCTAGACAAGAATAAGTTCTTTGGCATTCAAATGTACAAACTGAACCATCTTTGTTCTTCAATAGAAAAAATGTAGTCTGTAGTTAGTGAAATATTGCACTGGAGTAAAGTGTGGACTGCTTCTGCATATGTAAAATGTCACTAAATATATTGATTTCTGTTCACAGACAAGTGGCGAAACTGATCAATGATTTACTTTGAACAAATGCAAGCATAATTAAGTAAAAATGGGTATTCCTGGTCGATTTCTTCAGCAAACAATTGATGCAACTAGAGTAGCTAGCAGGTGACACATATAGTACTGGTTTGTAGGAAACAACAATCTCACAATTATAAAGTCACTCCATAATAATTATAAAATTATTGCACTTTATTAAATATGTTTTAACTGAATTCTGATAAGGGGAGGAGTACACAGTTCTCATATTCTCGAGAAAGATGTATCACTTTGTCTCATAAAGTGGATAGTATCTATAAAAACTGTACGCATAATTTTAGACAACTCTTAATGTATTTCTTCCTTTCTCTATAAACAAATTATATGCGTTAGATGCAAACAATAAATGTAGATAGTTGCAAGCACTAAATATATATTTATTGGTATATGCCATATCTGTCATTAATTCATAGCACACCACCAAACCCTAAACCCTAAATATTTGTTATCAAAATTAATTTTTCTAAACCCTAAATATTTGCTCTAAAAAATAAATTATCTAAATCATACCATAAAGGAAAGAAGGCAATCTACAGCATTTAAGAGCCACTCGTCTTCCTCTTGATTCTTAAAGAACTTAGGATATATCCTTGAAAGCAACATCATTGTCTAAATAAAGAAAAAAATTAGTCAAGTGATGGAATTTTCTGCTACTAAAATTGATATTTTTCTTCTAATATGATTTATGACACACACTGACAAGCTTGTGCCAACCTTAGTGGCTTCTGCAGTACAGTCACTTGAAGCCCAGCCATTATCTACAGTTGAAAGTGTCCATGAGCCTTTTGATCTATGTCGGAACCAATAACTTGGGTCACCTGGAGGATTTCTAGTAACCTGCTTGTTAAAAAGAATAATGTATCAAAATACACAAGAAAAAGATAAGTTAACATCAACATTTGTTCTTAAAAAAATATTTGGATAAATTGAAGATGAGAAACAACAGACTTGTGCTTTCTTTATATATCTGAGAGCTCTCTCGATGGTTGGACCGTAATCATTGGCAATATCTGCCGACAAGATGGCCTGGGTTATAAGTGCTATCTCCCAATTTTGGGTACCAACAGATATCTGCAATCCAAATTAATAACACATCAAATAAAGTTATCTCAATTTCCAATAAATAGAAAATTGATATTATCATTCTCCTGAATATAGAATTATAAATACTGCAACTTTTTTGCAACGTGGAATACCCATATAAATAAAAACTGAAATAAAATAATAACAATGGCTAAAATCAATGTTAATAAATTATGTTATTGCTATCATGTCCCTTTACCTTTTAGAACCATTGGCCTATGTAGAATGGTAAACCTTATGTCGATTTATTTATCATAAAATGAATATTATCAAGAAAATTCAAAGGAACATAACTCACAAACATCCTAGACATAATTAGTAATAGATTTGCTTTCTTGTCTGACCACTTCAGTTTTCACTTAAGCAAAGAATCACGCATCACTAAGTCCCTTGTTAGTATTATACTATTAGATATAAACATGAGAGAATTTTCTAAAGTGAAATGGACATTTTAGTGCAATTGAGTGTTGAAGTTTTCACTAGAAAAATAAATAATTAAGGAGTATATCAAATGATCATTAATATATAATGAAAGAAGTGTAGGATGTTGTAACACCCATCCCATTATTAGTAGCCTGTAGTAGTTGTGAAGTTGGCCCAAGTGGCTTATGTGTGGTTGTGGTTGGTGGGTTTGGTACCAACTTGGACGCAGGGTGTTACGGATGCTTTAGCTTAGTACCGTTTCCAATGACGATGAGACTTGATAACAAGCACAATGCAAGCTACTCAATGTGTGCTAGTAATGGGGGCAACCAGGTTGAATACGAACAGATATCGCTAACCCAATATTTAATTTGGTTCCACAATTCCCTTTAGAATAAGAGTGGGACATGGATAGTGTCCGATACACACACAAATACAAGGTGTCTCAGCTATAAATAAGAATAAATGTATCTTAAATATGGGACGAGTTCTAAAATAATTTAGATAAAACTATAACACCCTAAAATTTGCCTCTTTTGAAAATAGGTTTAACATGATTTAATTCTGTACTTTTGTGCTCATGAAATATAGGAAAATAAAATATATATATATATATATTCATTAATTTAAAATTTATCCTAATGTAGCAACATGGATGTGCATGCATGCCGGTGCATTTGTTTCTTTGTATTGTGTGGATTTGATTCAAATTGGAAACATTCAAAATGCTTTTGGAAAAAAAGAATTAGAAATGGCATTGAAGTAAAAGAAAAGAGGGAAAAAGAATATTTGAAAATAAAAGAATTTATAAAAAAAAGTTGTAAAATTTATTTCTGAGAACTTACCAAAATTTCTCACTTTTAGTCAAGTTGAAAAGTATACTCGAAATTCTAATGGAATTTGGTTTGAAAAAGAAAAAGGAAAGTAGAAAAGAAAATTTGGAAAAGTATTTTTCATTTCTCTCACTCTCTCTTCCTTTCTTGGCCTGAAGGCCTGCCTCCTCCTCTTGCTCAGCCTGGCAGTTGGCCTGGCCCTCTTCATTTCCCCGCGTGGGCCGAGCCGGCCCAGTGCGCCCTCCCCTTCTCCCTTGGCGCCTGGCCCAGTTCCCATTTCTTCTCGGGCCGCTGCTCTCCTTCTCCTCTCCGCTTGGGCCGAAGCCCAACTTCATCGGCCAGCACCGCACGCCCAGCCGCGCCCCGCTCGAGCTCCCTCCGCCCGCTGACGGGTTGGGCCCAGCCGTCAGACGCTTCTTCCTCGCGCCATGTTCACGTCGGACTCCATCCCACGTCGTCGTCTGGAGTCTGCCTCCATCACGAGCCGGTGCCGTGCCGCTCAAGCAGCCCCGTTCCATAAATAGCGCCCACGCCTCCTCTTCCTCCTATCTCATCCGCCGCACAATTTTTCGTCCCCACGCAAGCGCACAGCCGCCTTGCCCTAACCGTCGTCGCTGCAGTCCTCTTCGCCGAGCGCCGCGCAGCCGTCGCCATTTTCCGTCCGGTATTTTTGACTCCGGTGAGTTCCCCACTCCCTCCTCTCTCGCCCGGACCTTCCCGTTCGTAAAACCGTGCTCCATAGGCCAAGATCCAAGAATTCCGGCGAGTTCCCTTTGCCGGCAATGGCACCGCCGCCGTGTAGCTCGTCGCCGGCCACGCCTTACCCTCCCAATCCAATCTCCACCACCCAATTCTAATCGGACGGCCTATATCACATCATACCCTTTCGGCGGGCAAAATTTCAAAAGAGCCCCTCCCTTTTTCAATAATAGAACCCGCGGTCCATTGCATCTTTTCTGATTTTGTTTTCTTCTTTTGAAAGCGTACTTTGCGTCGGTTAGGTTGAAAATACGTTTTTAGCTATTCATAGATTTGCCACTGATTTTGTTTTAGCCATAACTTCTCCGATTTGATCCGTTCAACTCGCGTTAGGTTCATGATTTCCTAATCTACATATTCATACTACTGTTAGATATGTTTTCAACTTTTAAAATCCGAGGTTAGATTTAATCTATTATTTTATTAACAAAAATCTTGTTTAATTCATATCTTCTATGTTTTAGCTCTGATTTGACCTGTTCAAGTTGCGTTAGATTCATAGCGACGAGATCTACGCGTTAGTAACAGTGTTTACTATATTACTATTTCTGGAATTTCATGGTTTGAATCATATCTTAAATAACAATTATGCAACTGGATTTTATAAATAAAATATGATTTGTTTCACTTTAGTTTTATAATTCGAATCTAAATTTGACATAAATTATGATCCCTGTGAAATATCTTATATATGTTTTTATATAATTAAAACCACATGAAGCTAATAGTTTTATGAGTAGATTTTTTGGTAGTTGTATCTTTTCAACCGTAGCTCCGATTAGCGTGCCTCTCGCGTCTATGTGTTCGTAGCGAGACATAGATTTATTTTACAAACTTTTCATCTTGGTTTTATGTTTGGTGTATTGTTCTAATTTAGGTCTATTGTTTGCTTCGTGTATGATTGTATGGATGCTTGTGTGGTGCTTTATGATTACGTCCCGTCGGTGAGATATACGTGGTGATCAAGAAGAAGAAGAAGAAGAACGTTGAAGATTAAAACTTACCGAAGGATCGGTGTTTAAGGCAAGTATAGCATGGGATCTTCCTTATTGTCCTATTCACCTTAATATCATTTAAATCATGCTGCATGTGTCTACCTTGACTACCACTCAGAATTTCCTAGTACCTTGTTACCCTGTACCTTCATACCTTTGGGTTATTGCATTGGGTAGTATGATGCTAGTGCTCAACTAAAGCCATGATCTTGTAACTTGACTAATGTAATATGCAATAAATATTAAAAGATGCTTTTTAGCAACATAGAATCAGGGGGCTAGAGCATTGGGCTGTTTTTATGGTGCTCTAGATTTCTCTCCCTAAGGACTTATCTGTAAGTGATTATCCAGGACTTATAGTACAGCTATGAGGGCTATATGGCTCTGGCTTTAGCTCAGTATGAGGACCTTTTCTAGCTTGTTAGAGGTTACCTTTATGGCGCAAGAGGGGCTCCGGTTTGTATGGTCTCGGCCTTCCAAGAGGGTGTACTTTGGTTTCTTTATATTTTGTTAGTCACTCCTTGGAGGGGGGTTCATAATTATTGATGGGAAAACCTTAGTGGCCCTAACTTGTTAGACGAACCTTTGAAAGGCTTCATAGTGAACCCTGTCGACCTTCCTTGGTAGTGGGTCAAGAGGTTGGCCGCTTCGGGCAAAAGGGTAAATCATGACTCACAGTGAAAGTGTATAACCTCTGCAGAGTGTAAAACTGGTATATCAGCCGTGCTCACGGTCACGAGCGGCCTTGGAACCCTTACGGAATAGATGATGAACACTGATGATACTGATGATAAATATGCTCATTAATGATTACTGTTTGTGCTATTCATTACTCATGTTTACCTGATCATGTGTTTATGGGCTTGTGATAAAATTTGTTGCTACTCATTTGCTAAAAGATGACTAATTAAAAGCTAAATGCAGTTAAACCAGTGTCAGCCTTTTGAGCCTCATGAACCCCATGTTATATTTGTTGAGTACGACATGTACTTACGCTTGCTCTATTTTTCACATATTTGGATAAAAATCCCGGATGGGTACCAGATTGCTAGTGTTTGGAGGAATTAGGCTTGTGATCAACCAGTCAGTTATCCCTGTGGATTTAGAGTCTTCGCCTAAAGATCGGAGTTGTCTTTCCGCTGTCTATACTCTGAGGTTATATTCTTTATACTAATACGCTATGTATTTAAGCATTGTCTTTTGATATTACCTTTATTTGTAGCTATATGTGAGATTTGACTTCCTGGGCTCACATATGGTGTGTATCTGGTTTTGTTCTTATAACCGGATGCTACAAAAACTGTCTTAGCTCCAAGTCATACATCTAAAATAATTTAGATAAAAATAAGAAACTCTAGTTCACTTTCCCTTTTGGGCAGAAACTCGTCATGGAGTTCAATCAAATTGAGCCTGTAGGCCACTCATAATGATATCCGATGAGCTACTTGAATCTTATATTTGATGACCTAACTATTTGAATTATCTGATTTGATATCCGTCGTCTGATCGAAAGATATTGGCCACATTATACTCGACCCAATATCTCAGTATGTATCTGATATCCAAAGGAAAAATTGGAATCTCCAATCTAAATCACTATCCAACCCCCTTTAGACAGTTGGGCTCTTGGAAAATATACATATATATCGTTTGCACCTCTAATGTTGGTTTCCATCTTATGATTTGATGTAGATCTATAGGATCCTAAAGTAGTATCTCAATTTGTTCTTACAGCTGGAAACATGTTATGTCATTTGTAGAGGTTTGGAAGCAAACCATTTTATTTGCATCAGAGAACATTTCCAATATATGTATTTACATTTTTGTCACTGTGATGCAGCTGTACTGATCAATTTGGTTGAGTCCTGGCTATAAATTTAGGATATAGCAGCCTTCTAAAAAATGTATTTTAGACATTGCAGTCAGATTCTAATTTAGGCTCTAGCAATCTTCCCAATTAAACGTCTGCTAGACAATGAAATCAGATTCTGCATTCATGTGAGTCAACACACACAACACGCGCTCGCTCGCGCTCGTACACGCGCGCGCGCACACACACAGAGTAATCAAAGGAAATGCATGAATTTGAGTTGAATATGCATGAAACTGAAAGTATATATAGTTTGAGTGAGACTGTACAGTACTTTGGAATTCATGCCATCTTCAGCAATCCACAAATAATCATGTATCCTTGCAATATGTCGCTTGAGCACATCTGGATTTGGGTTTTCTACCCAACGGCAAATAATGTTCAGTGCCTAATAATCATCAACGAATTGTAGAAATGTTAACTCTCGATAAATTTTATCAAGTACATACACGTTTTAAAGATTATAGTGGAAAAGAAAGGAAATAACTTCACCTTTGTCATTGAAACATACCCATTTTGCTTGTGACCTGCCACTCACATTTTTATCTCGGTATATTTGTGTTCGTTGGCAAGCCAATGGCTGGTAATAACAAGGAGTGACATGATTTATTTTTATTGACGCTCGGGGGATTGTCCCAAAAGCCTTGCAGCTTGCTTAGGAAATATATTTAAGAATTCGCTTTCTCTTGATCTTAACCAGATTTGTTTCATTACTGTGCCATGACACTTGTCATGGTTTCCAGATATTCCACACTACAGTTCATATATTTTGAAATATGCCACTACAGTCATGTAGCTCATATAACACTATAATTATAATGGCTTTGTTCTAATATAGCTCAAATTATAATGGTACACTACAAATTTCATTTTCGCAGCATGGTTTTCACTACTGGTTTGGCCAAAACTAGCGGTGATAATGTTTCATCACTTATTCAAAAGCAGGTAGGAGGATGATCTGGCGGTGAAAATCGTGGTGGTTATCACCCTCAGATTATATGGTGAGCCAGTGGTTAAACAATTTCTACTGCTGGTTTTAAAGCAAATGGGCGCAGTGGGGTGAATAGCCAGCAGTGAAAATTGCTTTCATTTTCGGCTCATGGCAGACAACCGTACGGCAAAAACCGTGGTGGTTTTCTCCACTTGATCGTCCACTGAGCCAGCGATGAAAGCAATTTTCACCGCCGGCTCAAATGTCCACTGCGCTCCACCGACTATGGTCTGGTGGTTAAAAATTCCATATGATCCGATGGTGAAAAACACTAGTAGGAACAAAAACCCTTTTCCCTCTTCTTTCTCTCGCCATTCACTTCTTTACCCACTACTTCCACCCCTCTTTCACCATTCTTGTGGCCATTTTTCACCAAGTTGCTCATGGAGGCTCCCAAATCTCAAAGGATGAACATGTCTTCCTTGTTCTAAGGTTGGTAACTAGCAACCCTTCTTGATCATGGTGGCTCCCGAATTTTGAAGGTTGCACACCACACCAACTTACTCTAAAGTTGGTATGTAGCCTCTACTTTAATTGTTAGCTTGTTTTCTTGGTTATATCGTTTCCAATATATTGAGATAAATGTGGTGGGGATCATCTTTATTATTTATTTTTTCATTATTGAGGATATTTTTTTAAAGAGTTGTTCAGGAGGCCCCCAAATTGTGAAGGTTGCACATCACCAATATTATTACTCTAAGGTTGGTATCTTGCCACTCACAATAATTGTGAATGATGTAGATTCTTAGCGGTCATTTTTCATAAATTCAATGGCATAAATATGATTACTACCAATGTCATAGACGTTATGTTATTCACACATGGATCACGTAGGATGTACTAGGCTCCTATGTCTGCCAAGTTCGTGGAGAGTATTGATTCTTTTGTGAAGGCCGCCATGAGGTACATGACAAATAATGTATGGGCACTATACCACAGCCAACGAGCGTTGGCTGTGGTATAGTGCCCATATATTATTTGTATAGTGCCCATGTCTTGATTGCAAAAATCAAAAGCAGTTTTAGACCATCGAGCAAATCCGTTGTAATAGGGATCTGGTTCACTGCTTTAAGTATTACTACTATATGACATTCAGCCTAATGGTTTCAAGTTCAACCAATCTGTAGTTCATAGCCAAAGTCTTGTTATTAATACTTGGTTGATATCATCAACCATGCTAATCTTGGTATGGATGTAATGCTAAAGTTTCATCTCTTAATGGATTAGTTTTTTCTACTAAACACATAGTAATTTTAATGTATGGTTTGAAGGTGGGTTCTTGTTCCATGCAAGAACAACCAACCAGAGTGATTAGAGATGATATATCTTATTTTATGTTTGTTGTACCAGAACAAATACAGAGACTTTTTTTTGTTATCAGTAATTTATTACTTATAGACTACTGCACAATAATTAGCAGCATTAACAGCATGCCTCTTAAATTCATGATGTTGTGGATGTATCTATGCATTATAAGTTTTCCATGATCTATCCCAGAATGCGTCGGCCTGGCCTGCTTTTGTTTGCTTGCCACATACTCCTTTTGAATGGATTTGGATGTACATCAATCCTAGGTCCACTTCTTTGTATTCTAATGTACGTTTCCCTATGTCAGGTTTAATCTATATGCCTTTTTAGATGACAACATCAGTTTTCACTATTCAAAAGAGATAAGGTCCACATACTTTCACTATTCAAATTGATATTTTATGTTCTTGTTGTCTTAAATAACTTATGATATGCTTCATTGATTTATGATTGTTTTGTTCACATCTATGCATTATATGTGCGCAATTCCATTCCATGGGACAAATAAGCATAATATTTTCTGTGTTATTCATGCAGAGCTTTTGGATGGGGAGAAGATGGTTTTGCCCCAGAGATGAAACTGCCACTGTATGAACATCATTTAATTTAAATAGGAGGTTGTTGTTTGGCATAAGCTCAGCCATCCTATTGTTACAAAGGTGAATAATTTCACACATATATGTGCATCTCCATGTCTTTATAGATGCTCTTTCATGTAGTAAAACTTCTGATCCTTAGCTTATTGATTATTAACAAAGTATTCTTAATTAGCTCACTTTAGCTATCACTCATAATAGTTTAAAATGTGCGTTGTGCAGGCCTTAGGAAAAGAATCAAATGCTCCATGCACTTTTATAGTATCCTTTGAATCCATCTTTATTTGAAGTTTTGAGCACTACATCCTTCATTCTAGTGACTATACCTGTTTTTACTTTGTAGTGATGTTTCACCCCTTGCAGATTTGGAGTCTAGAACTAGTAGTTCATCTCACTTTGGACATAGTAGTTGATGGTAGCACTTTGGAAATCACTGTGGGAAAGTAATAGGGGATAGGTATAACTTAATTGATTATTAATCAAGTAAATATGAAAGTGTGATGTATATATACGACCTTCCTCGATCCTTTCCTCTTTTATTTATTTGTTTACTCATCTTCATTAACATGTATAAATGTTTCCCGACTCTAATGTATCTCAATAGAGGCGTATGTATATAGTATCTGATGTGCACCATTACATGTAAACAATAGCTATATTTGATGTACATCATCAGAGTTTGTCTACCCACATGAGGGTCATCAGAGACACAAATTTAAAGACGTGGAAATTCCAAGTCTCTAACATGCATATAGAGCGGTATATATATATCTAATGTGTCGCTCTATTGTAGTGAGGACTGCTCTCAGGAGTCAGGACGCTGCTAGTAACTCTTGCTTCCTTTGACTCCAGCGTCCGCACCACTAGAGATCCATGTTGGACTTATGATGGAGGGTTATATGATCAATGATTGGCCAAAACATCACAAAAAGAGGACCAAGCATTAGACTTGAACCCCAATCATATTGAAGACAACCCACTAGAGAGGGAGACGACAAGCGAGCATAAAACTCAGTAGAGAATAGCATACATGTTTCCATGTAGGCAGTTGCCAATCGACATTGACAAAGAACACTATGCCAAGAAAGCATGAAGAAAATACTGCATCAGAGAAAGGCCAACAGGGGTCTCTGAATAATAGTTATTAAAGACGGGTATCAATTGTACATATATCTGATGTTGGCTCCCGCGGGTTGGGGTCTGAGGTCGCCAATTATCACAGATGGGCCTTACTAAAGGCCTGTCTATGATAGTCGGGTGCCATATCATAGAACGACGTAAACAAGGCATGTCTCTCATGTTACGTATTCACAAATGGGTGGTAGTAGGAACACAACCGTCTTTGATATATGGTATAATATCAGAGACGGCTGCCATTTTCACCCATCTCTGATATTGAGTACAACACAGACGGGCCTATCGAAACAAGTGTCTTTGACGGGTGGTGGCCATATTAGAGAAGGGTTGCGCCTGTCTGTAACACCCCAAAATTTGCCACTTTTGAAAATAGGATTAAAATGATTTATTTATGAATTTTTGTGCACATGAAATATAGGAAAATAAAATTTTTCATTAAATTAAAATTCATCGTAAGCTAGCAACATGGATGTGTATACATGCCAGTGCCTTTGCTTCTTTGTATTGTGTTGATTTGATTCAAATTGGAAATATTCAAAATTTCTTTTGCAAATGAAATAAAAAATAGCTATGAAATAAAAGAAAAGAATAGAAAAGAAAATTTGAAAATAAAAGAGTTTAAAAAGTTGAAAATTTTATTTGTGGGAGTATACCAAAATTTCTCATTTTTATTCGTATTGAAAAGTGTATGTTAAACTCTAATTGAATTGATTTGGCTCAAAATGGAATTGGTTTTGAAAACAAAATAGAACAAAGTTGGAAATTGAAAAAAAAATCTCCTTTTCTCTCTTTTGGCCCAGCCCGGCTCTTTCCTTGTCTCACTACCATTCATCCGCGTGGGCTGGCGGCCCAGCAACCGGCCGCTCCCGCTCCTGCTTCCGGCGGCCCGTCCCTCCCCGCCTTGGCATCGGCCCATGCCAGCGCGTCTGGCCCAGCAGCAGCAAGGCCCACAGCGCGCCTCCACCCTTCCTTGCTCCATCACGCTGACAGCACTGGTCCACCTGTTAGACGTCGTCTTCCCCGCGCCGTAACCAAGCCGGAGACCATGCCGACGCCGTCCGACTCTGGTTCCACCACGAGTCATGTGCCACGCTTCCCAAGACGCGCCAGCGCCATAAATAGCGAGCCTCCGCACCCCTCCACCCTCGCCGAGCCACCGCAGCCGCGCTGCCACCTAGTGCCACCGTCCGTCGTTGCCAGTCGAGCACAGTGCCGCCTTGCTCCTTCTCCCCCGAGGGACGCCCAGGTGAGCTTTCCTAGACCTTCTCTCCTCTCCCGTGGCTTCACCGTCGAAAACCGTGAACTGTAAGTCTATATTCAAGTTTGCCGCCGAGCTTCCTTGCTCCGGCCATGGCGCCGCCGTGGATAGCTCGCCACCATGCCACGTAGGGCCACCCCGATGCCCTAATCAGGTTCGCCATATCCTCCTCTTGCTCCCCGTCCTCTTCCCGTGTCTCATGGGGCTCGGATTTGTCCAAACCAAGCTCGCCGTGAAGTTCCTCGTCGCCGGCCATGGTGCGCCACCGCGACTTCCTCTGTTCCGACAGCCAGCTCTTCCCCAATCCGTTCTCGGCCGTCCGATCTTAAATCAAGAGGCCAGATTAGATCATACCCCTTCGCGTGGACATTTTGCTAAAGAGTCCCTGGAGTTTTTAATATAGAACCCGTGGTCCAAAGCGCAATCATAGGTTACGTTTTCTTCTTTGGAAAGCGTAGTTTCATCGGTTTAATCTAAAATACGTTTTCACTTATTTATAGATTTATCACTGATTTTGTTTTAGCCATAACTTCTCTGTTTTAACTCCGATTTGATCCGTTCAACTTGCGTTAGGTTCGTAATTACATAATCTACATGTTAATACTACTATTAAGTAGGTTTTCAACTTTTAAAATTCATGATTAGATTTAATCTATTATTTTATTAAAGGAAATCTTGTTTATTTCATATCTTCTGCGTTCTAATTCCATTTTAGTCCATTCAAGTTGTGTTAGATTCAAAGCAACGAGATCTACGCATTAGTAACAGTAGTTACCATCCCACTATTTCTAGAATTTCATGGTTTAAACTCTAATTTGAATAATAGTTATGCAATTGGGTTTTTTAAATAAAATATGAATTATTTTACTTTAGTATTACAAATCAAACTTAAATTTGACTTAAATTATATTATCTATAAAATATCTTATATATGTTTTTATATAATTAAAACACAGGAAGCTAATAGTTTTATATTTTCTCCTATGAGCAAATCTTTCGGTAGATGTATCTTTTTCACCGTAGCTCCGATTAGTGTGCTTTTCGCGTTTGTGTGTTCGTAGCGAGACGTAGATTCGTTTTACAAACTTTTCTTCTTGATTTTATGTTTGGTGTACTGTTCTAATCTAGATCTATTGTTTGCTTCATATATGATTGTATGGATGCTTGCGTGGTGCTTTATGATTAAGTCCAGTCAGTGAGATATACGTGGTGATCAAGAAGAAAAAGAAGAACATTGAAGATTAAAGCTTACCGAAGGATCGGTGTTTAAGGCAAGTATAGCATGGGATCTTCCATGTTGTCCTATATACCTTTAATCATTTAAATCATACTGCATGTGTCTACCTTGACTACCACTAAGGATTTCCTAGTACTTTGTACCTTGTGCCTTGATACCTATGGGTTATTGCATTGGGTAGTATGATGCTAGTGCTCAACTACAACCATGATCTTGTAACTTGACTAATGGTATATGCAATAAACACTAAAAGATGCTTTTTAGCAACATAGAACAAGGGGGCTAGAGCATTGGGCTGTTTTATGGTGCTCTAGATTCCTCTCCCTAAGGACTTATTTATAAGTGATCATCCGGGACTTACAGTACAACTATGAGGGCTATATGGCTCTGGCTTTAGCTCAGTATGAGGACATTTTCTAGCTTGTTAGTGGTTACCTTTATTGGCGTAAGAATGCCTTGCCGAATCGGGTATAGGATAGCCTCTACCCTTATGTGTATAGACGTGATGAAATTGTGCCATTTGACAGGGGGGTTCCTATATCTGTTTGCTGAGTGAATCTAATAGCCCTAACTTGTTAGACGAACCTTTGAAAGGCTTCATAGTGAACCCTGCCGACCTTCCTTGGTAGTGGGTCAAGAGGCTGATCACCTTGGGCGAAAGGGTAAATCACGACTCACAGTGAAAGTGTACAACCTCTGCAGAGTGTAAAACTGGTATATCAGCCGTGCTTATGGTCACGAGCGGCCTTGGAACATTTACGAAATAGATGATCACTAATGGTTAATGATGATGAACACTGATGATGAAGATGCTCATTAATGATTACTGTTTATGCTATTCATTATTCAAGCTTACCTGATCATGTGTTTATGGGCTTGTGATAAACTTGTTGCTACTCCTATGCTAAAATTATAACAATTAAAAGCTAATCGCAGTTGAACCAGTGTCAACTTTTGAACCTCATGAACCCCATGTTATATTTGTTGAGTACGACATGTACTTACGTTTGCTTTATTTTTCAATTATTTGGATAAAAAAATCCCGGATGGGTACCAGATTGCTAAACTTTGGAGGAATTAGGCTTGCGATCAACTAGTCAGTTGTCCCTGTGGATTTGGAGTCTTCGCCTGAAGATCAGAGTTGTCTTTACGCTGTCTATACTCTGAGGTTATATTCTTTATACTAATATGTTATGTATTCAAGCATTGTCTATTGATATTACCCTTATTTGTAGCTATATGTGAGATTTGACTTTTTGGGCTCACATATGGTGTGTATCTGGTTTTGTTCTTAAAACCGAGTGCTACACTGTCCCTGTCTTTGACTGTGAGCAATGCACAGACACACTTTAGAGACCCGTCTATGATGTGGTAGCCTTAGGGCACAGAGACCTATGTCATTAGATCTCGATTTCCACCACATAGTGGATGGAGCCAAATAGAGCCCGCTTGCCGGGCATACAACACCATGTCATGGCAGGGAGAAAAAAAATTCCCATCCAGATGACGACATAAGCATTCAACATCATCGAACCCCCACAAGGCATGACACTACTACAAAAATGATTTGTAGCAACGCCCCCTTTTTTTAGGGGCGGCTCTACAAATGGTGGTCAAATGAGCCGCCCCTACAAATGCATTTATAGGGGTGGCTGGTGTTATCAGCCACCCCTATAAATGACCCGATTTGTTGGGGCGGCTCAATATCCAACCACCCCTACAAATCGAATTTTAGCCGCCCCTACAAATGGACACCGAATATTTAAAATTAAGCATTAAAATTTGAATTTTTTCAAACGACCTCGGATAGAGAAATTGGTCCGGATTTGTGATTTTTTGGAAACGCATTTGTAGGGGCGGCTCAATATCCAGCCGCCCTACAAATAGTGAGCCGCCCCCACAAATCCGATTTGTAGGGGCGGCTGCCAAAACCGTTGCTATAAATGGTCTAGAGCCGCCCCTAGAAATGCATTCTGGCATATTGTGAGTTCGAAGGATGCTAGAGACACCTATGGAGGACGATGGCATGGGGGATATTCTTTGAGTGTTCCATGTTGGGAGAAGAGTACATTGGAGCTTCCACTCCTGTCCCTCCCACAACACGGTTGCTGTTCTTGTTGTCCGCCATTTATACACATGCCACCCCGCATACCAGCAGATGGATGTTGCATGCTCTTTGGGAACCGCTGCTGTGCTAGCGGATCCATGCCTTTATTAATATGCTTGGTGTTGCCTTGCTCATTTTCTTGGGCTTCTTGCTTTTGGGGACAGGCGAAAAGCAAAACGGGCTGATGCCCTGCTCCTGCCTCGCAGCAACAGATCCACGCTGCCTCAAGCCATAGATGGGCCATGAAGATGCACGGCAAAAGAGAAAAAGGATTTGATCAATTGATGCCCGTGTGTAATCTGATCCAGTACTATGTGGGGGCAATCCAATTCATGCTTTCATAAATGATTGTGCATGGATCCTCAATTAAATGACATGACAAGGAATTGATGAATGCTATATATATGACTTTGGCTTAGAATATAATATATAAGCAAACACCAAACATTTCCATTCCTATTAAATGAAATAACAAGAATAAGAAGGCAGCGATGAGCGAATAAATTAAAGACAGTAGACAATACCTTGTTAATTGGACTTAGGCCAACATATTGAGTAGTTTCGTCCTCGTAATGGATATGTTCCAGGATGTGACTCAGAGCTCTTTCTCTTAGCTTGTTAAGCGGCCAACAGTTCAAGAGTGGTTCCACAAACGTGTTCAAACAACTTGCAGTGGCATTGAATATTGCTGAAGGTTGATAGCGTGTGTCCACCTAAGAAATAGCAAACTGAAATTCATATCGATGTTGTGGTATTATTGATACACTACTTTATTTGGTGTCTATATACTTGGTTTGTATATGCAAGAGAATTTAAAGGTCTCAAGAACGTACAGGGAAACAATTGAACACAAAACTAGATTAGGGGTTATTCGAAAAACCTTTTTTTTTTGGTATGAGGGGGAGTAATATAGATTTTTCCCAAAGTTGTTTATATATATAGAGAATGGCAATGTGGCTATTTAAGATATTAATTGCTATGCTCGCTCTAAAACATTTTATAGTCGCTTTCTTCTCTATCTCTATCTCTATCTCTTCTCTGTCTCTATCTCTATCTCTATCTCCATTCTATCTCTACTCTCTACAACTAAAACATTCATAACTATTCCGTGCACAGGTGCGACACCAAATTTTTTGGGTCGTCGCTCTGCCTTCCCGTGCGATCCCGCAAACGTCGGTCCGCCTTCCCCCGCCCTGCCCTCGTCGCCTCGACGCCGCCTCCACGCCCTTCCACATCCGTAGCCGAATCGCCCCGCTCGAGTCTCCCTGGCGTGGGTCCATGGAGGAGATCCCCAACCCTACTGGGCCCTGCCGCACTCTCAATCGGTGGTTGCCGGCACTGTTGCTGCACCAGGTGGAGGAGGAGCAGGCAGAGCGGGGATGCGGCGCGCACGATAAACCGGTGCCCGTCGGAGTGGTACTTCCAGAAGTTCCTGGAGAAGGTCGTGCATGATAGCCAACCCGTCCCCACCATCGCCGCGAAGGAGGAGGAAGGGGAGCATGAGCAGAGTACCGTCGACGTGCTCCTCGAGGTGTTGCCCGGCCGCCATACGCAGGCGACGGAACTCCTCTAGCTCCTGATGCCTGCGCCGGCGCAGCGGCGCTCCTGCTTCTCCTCCGCGGGGGCGCCGCCATGGGGAACACGCGCGTGCTCCTCCTCGCTCTCCGCCACGTGCGCCCTCGCCTAGGCCACCCTGCGCTCCATCCCGTCCCCTTGTGCACTAAGGGCAGCGAGCCGGACCTCGTCCTGGACAAGAATGAGCCGCCGTCTCTCCGCCGGACGCCACCTGCTGAAATGCTGGTTCGCAGGTGCTCGGGTCAACACCGGCCACGGACGCAGGAGTCCGGCTCATGCTACCTTCCCCCAGCGGCTCCACGGCTAGGCCATCAGCCGTTTATGAAACATGAGGTCAGGGTCGCCGCCAGCGTCGAACTTGATTTTAGCCCCGAGCTTGACATGGACGACGCCTATCATGCGTTCGATGAAATGCCTGCATGGCAATTTTTTACCTCTCTTTTTTTGTTGATTTGTCCACTTTTTCTTGATTTAGGCGTTGTTGTCCTCTTTGTCAATGGCACTTGTTCCCAGGTACTGCAATTTCCTGGTAGTGTTCGGCTTGAATAAACTAGTGAGGTTCAGATAGGAGCCTTTATACGGTGTGCTCTGAAAAATGAATTGTGCAGGCCCTGAAGATTTGATTAGGACATTTTTCTTGTGATGAAAATTTGACATTTGAAATATGGTAGATGAAGTGGGGAGAACAGTCCATGAATCAACATTTTAAATATTTGATCGTGCAGCCCTAAGTATATTGATTTGGGTAGTTGGGACCGAAGTTTTCATTTAGAGTGATGATACTGGTTATTTCTTTCAGAAATGAGAAACCTGTGAAGATCTTGCTCTACTACTATGACACTCTTATGGTACAATGGCTGCACTACTCCACGTGCGTTAAATACTTGTAGCCTTCTCAATTTAACTCAAGGAAACTTGTGACATCATAGTAGCTATGAACTTAGTATGTTGTTTGCATTAGTGTGGTGTACATGTATATTGTTTCATTTCATAAGAAATCAGTTGAGTCTTTCAGTATTATCAGGGATACAGGATATGTTAACTTAGCCATGATAATATGAAAAAACTGCCAATTTCACAGTATACTGCAATATGGGGTTATTTTAAAGTGCCATTTATCAGTTCATGCACCTCGAATTGGTTTTGTCCATCACTTTGGCCCCCTTTGGTGCAGCTCCGGGCGGCTCCGGTTCCTCCTCTCATTTCTTGTAGCATCACTGTTTGCCACTATAGCAAGGAGCCATTTCGCTTCCCGAGAAGAAAAATGAACTACAAAGAGGAGGAGCCGGAGAAGCCACGATTTGCAGCTTCACCGGCTCCACACTACAGTGTCACTATAGTGTTGTATAGTGCAGGAGCCGGAGCTGCAAGGAGTTGTGCCAAACAGCCCCTCTGTTTCCTTAACTTCTTTTTTGTATTACTTGTTTCTGCAGTGTGTCGCATCACCCTGATACTAGGATGCCATTCGTAAATGGTAATGACTGCTACCCAACCATTACTCAAACATAATATCTTTTATGTTTGCTTCTATGCTGACTACTCAGTTGGCACGCTCCTTGTACTAGCTACTTGTTTGAGGAGAGATGAAGATACATAAGCAAGCATACCCTCGAGAAGTTGAGATTTAATCACTTGTTCTTGTGGTTTCTTATGCTAACACTAGTACAGATTCTAATATCTTTTTCTCCAATCTCTCATGCATAAATTTGTTTGCTTTCCACCGACATACTTGATTGCCTTTTGACATTCAGAACAATGTAAATTTATGACTTGATTTGGAAAGAAATTATCAATCATTTCTAGACAAATTTCTTGATTGGGTCTGTGATGCTATTCCTACAAAATTGAATTTGGTCATCCTCTAACGTTTCTCTTGTTTGGTCTACAGACCGAGAATGCTTCCAATCATTATATGAGAAATATGAGAATGAATCTACAAAATATATTATCTTCAGATCTCCCTTTTTTGTAGTTGACATGAGAAAATGTAGTATTGGAATATGGATCTTCCGACTTTATGTTTCACTTCTCAGGTGAATTTTCATCTTCAGAGCTGACACAAAGTGGTTATGTAGAACTCGTAGAAATTTTCATCTTCAGAGCTGACACGACTTTATTGTTGTAGTTGCTTCTTTGCACATTATAGTTTTCAATGTAAAGCTAGAGCATATACTCTGGATTTGATTCGCTAGCTAGGATTCGCTAGCCGCAGGGATCTAGGTTGATGACTTTATGTTACCTCTATTTACGGTGTGCAGGAAACCATGGAAGAACATGTCCGCACCGGACAAACTCAGAGTCATTGTCGCTTGCAATAATAATACCAATGATTTTCTATATATTGCTGATGGTGAATTTTGCCACATATACTCAAGTAGATACCTTATTCTATAGTATATGTCTATGTGGAATCGGCCTAAAGTCACATATTTATACGATGAGTATAACATACTTTGTTTTAAGTTTTGTGAGAGATTTTTCAAGACACATAGTATTACTTATGTGACAGGCATTAATATTTATATATATACTCGAACCTGTGTACAGGATGGTGTGGAGATATGGCGGAACTTATTCATGGATTTATTGACGCACGGAAGAAATGGATATCGGAGATTTCTTCCGGCCGAAAGGTATATACAGTAGAGTTTGTGAGCCTGCAATACCGCGCTCTCCGTGACTGTGTTAATTTCTCGAACATTGCTTTTTCAATTAAATATCACTTTAACATCGATATTTAATTTTACAGTATTGTTCTCTTATCATGCGATCCGTGTGTTTTTAGTATAAAAGTTTAGTTGCCCCGTAGCAACGCACGTGCACGAACCTAGCAAATAAATATTTTATTAAACGAAACATTTATATATTGTTTTTTGCAAGATGAACTGATGCTACAAAAAGGGCTTCTACCATTATGTTAAATGGATGTTTTATTTGTATTTAAATATTGCACAATTTTTTAGCAGAGGCAAAATGTATATTGAACTAAATATACAAAAAGGATAGTGCGTGGCATACCTTCGCACAAGTCTTACGAGCTTTATTCCAATCAATCTTGTCATATGGCAAACTGTAGAGTTCATCCCTTAGTGCTAATATAGTTGGTGTAATGGGACCGACAAATTTCTTGCCATAAAGGAAAGCTATTGACATGTAAACCATCCTTGTGAAGCACCAGAATCGTCCTGTGCAGTAGAAGGTCACGTTGTATATACTCAAATATTAATATATAGTACATACAAGAATGTATTTGAACATAGGGCCACTTTACTAATATTTGGTACTACACTTTGGGCACACAATTCTATACACAGTTGCTAAATCTGCTATTTTCTTTAGGGTAGGAGTTTACATATTATTATGACTATTCATATTGATTTTTATTTTTGTATGTGAAGGTTGAAGTGGCCTCAGATATTCTAATCAATGCACTCAAAGGACTATTCATCAGTATTGTTTAGTTTTGTAAAACATTTTCATATTTTTAATGACTATTTGCATGTCTTATTTTGTAAAATATACTATATGAATTCATCCTTTTATATAGTAGTAAATATCAACTTAAATAAATACTTTATAAGAAGGAAACTAAATGATAAACTATAGATGGCCAAACGGGCGGGCTCCGCCCTGGCCGTGTTTGGCACGACACTATAGGGCACGGCATTATCGGGCACAGTGCTCTCACCGTGCCATGCCGTATCGGGTCGCCGTGCCCAACCCTCGGCCCAGGCACGGCCCTATGGGCACTTGGTCGTGTCTTGCCATGCCGATGGGCACCGTGGCCCACCGGCCCATGCTGGCACACCGCACCGTAGTTGAAGTCGTCATGCCGCTATTTGCGTTGGTGTCACCCCCACACCGTGCGTGCTGCCGTCGCCTGCATCGTAGGCCCACGCCGCTGCCTCGCCGCTGAGAAATGTCTGGGAAGAAGATGGCGTACTGTCGAGAATAGCCAAGGAAGAAGAGGGCAAGAGAGGTGCCCAGACAGGAAGACAAGCGGGATAGTGCGGAGGGGAGGGCAGTGGCTGGAGAAGAAGAAGGCGGAGGTGTTGGTGGAGAGAGAAAGGGCGGGGCCGCAGGGTGGTCTCGCCCATCGGACGGGAGTGGGAGCACGACCGTGACCGCGAGATACAGGGGGCGGTGGCTGGGGAGTGGGGGTGGGAATGAGATTGAAGATCGGAAACAACTGCTCATATTTATACCTAGTGTAAAGTGAGATTGGGCCATCATAGTGCCCGCCCATTAGCCGTGCCATGCCCGTGCCGACACCGGCACTATGGGCCCCGTGCCTGGGCTGTGCTAGTGTCGTGCTTTTTATGGCCAGGCCCGTGCCAGCCCATCATGCCTAGCCTGTTTAGCCATGCTTATATAGGACAAACGTTATAGTGAAATCTTTATGCATGCTTTGGATATGGGGGCTAAAGTGAGATTAAAAAAAATTGTTTCCTATATTATGCACAAAAATAAAATACTTTAAAGGAATAAAATAGACTTTTGCTAATCCTATGGTGAAAGAAGGAAACTAGAGAAGTGTTGAATTTCATATACAAGTTGTCTTGACATACATGTAAAACAGCTACAAAAATAACTTACCTGGATGAATTGGTAGAAATCGTGGGACCAACCATAGTTCAGGGATCATAGGATTATTTCCAGACCAATCATATACACCAATTACCTTATTTTTAACAAAAAAAAAAGGCAGCATGCATCAGATACTAATTTGAATATCCATCCAAAAATATAAGGCATCCTGAATCAAGTTATCCAAAGTTTGACCAAGGTTGTCTTCGTAGATTGAATCCTGGGGCAAATTACTTTTTCTTAGTGAAAAGAAATGTAATATTTATGACCTCCCGTGAGCATCATTAGATTCACCATGAAATACATTTTGATATTTTACTTCGTTTGATTTAGCACAAACTTAGGGTGTGTCTTATATTATATTTTAGGATGAACAGAATAGCACAAGTTTATTTTTTTACGAATTACACAGTACAAAGTAGATACTCACAACGCATGCACACTCACCCCTAAGAACGTATGCACGCAAGAATATAGTACAAGTTCATTGTTATGAATTTTGCTTCCATGCATTAATTAGATAGAACAATGGAACAACTTTTGTATGGAATAATCATAAGATAATACACAATAATAAGAAGAATTTGAGCTCAAATGTGAGAATTGGAAACTGGATGACAAGTGGGACATTGATACCAGGCATCTTAATTATAACATATATGATATTCATAGTTTCATTGTGTTATTTTTCAGTAGCTAGATTTAGAATGATATAAAGGCATTTATTCACGGATCTCAGGGCCAGGCATACCGAGAGTAATATCTTTGCCCACTGTGGGCCTGCAGCTGCGGTGCCATGGGATAAGATCCAAGCTCGGCCCTTTGCTAGCCCATCGTTCTCGTCCTTTTGAACCTCCCCGAGAAGCCTCAAGGTGACGTAATTTAAGCATGTACCAAACATGGCACTCTCATCCAAAATGTTGAAGCCCCATCCACCGTCCTCGTTCTATATATGCATGTAAGAATAACTTGAATATGCTTTAATTAATGTCATTGTTTCATGAACTAACTGTGTAATGCTACAGTATTATGTTAAGGTTGTTGTGCCTGATGGTTGTAGATATGACGGCATATCTCCCGTTTATGCTCTTGTGATAGGACATCATCGATTGATCCTGTGATGTGCAGTGCGAAGATCTGATCGAGCACAAAAAAGAGAATGAAAACAAAACTTAGGTAGCTAGATATATAGCTTGCACTACTGCATGAAGGATCCAATTAATTGAGAAAGACATGGGAAGAAGTTTGTTAACACTAACCCAGAAGGGCAGGATGTACATGATGCCACTGCAATCACCAGGCCAGTGACCATCTTCAGCTTGGAGAGCAGACATCCAACCGAGCGCCCGTCTGAGCGACTCCTGCACAACTTGTTCCGTTACCTCGTCACCATCGTCTAGCTTGGCTGCGGCCGGCATATCGGCGTGCAGATGTTGATGTCCAGTGAACTTGTTGCATCAATCAGACAAGAGCTCATCATCAGTAACAGTCCAGCATGTACAGTATCAAATGCATACATATGTGCGTGTGTGGCATATATGCATGACAATATTGAGCATCCATATATATATATATATATATATATATATATATATATATATATATATATATATATATAGAACTACTATCCTATAGCTGGCTGCAGAATAACTTATTCTGTAGCCACTTTGAGTTACGATAATTACTATGTTAATTTACGAGATTTACAGTAATTCCTTACTAAGTGGTTTACTATAACGTTATGGTAAATATTCCCATGTGTTATAGTAACCCAACTATCGTAAATATGTATTGACATTATGGTAAATTAGTATATAAAATTATGGTAAATAGAGGTGGCTACAGAATAACTTATTTTGTAGCCGGCTGCTGAATAGCCTCTCCCTATATATATATATATATATATATATATATATATATATATATATATATATATATATATATATATATATATACCTGCATGCGCATGAGGAGGTCCTGCGATTCTCTCCTCTGGAAGCGGTTCTTGGTGAACTCGCGACGAAGCTGCTCCACCTTGTTGCGCTCCTCTTGGGTGCCGGCACCGGGGTCGAACTCCCACACCTGCCGGCCATGGAAACCACTCACTGTCTGCATCCATGACCCTCCCCCTTCTGAGGTCTTTAGCCTCCACATGGTCGACCACCTCAATGTTATCTTTTAATTGTGCAGTTGCAGCAGCTTCAATGGTTTATACAATCACACATCACCATATATGGTACGGATATAGTATAATATAGTATATATGCATCTGCCGGCCATGGAAACCACTCACTGTCTGCATCCATGGCCCTCCTCTTTAGCCTCCACATGGTCGACCACCTCAATGTTATCTTTTAATTGTGCAGTTGCAGCAGCTTCAATGGTTTATACAATCACACATCACCATATATGGTACGGATATAGTATAATATAGTATATATGCATCTGCCAGCCATGGAAACCACTCACTGTCTGCATCCATTGCCCTCCTCTTTAGCCTCCACATGGTCGACCACCTCAATGTTATCTTTTAATTGTGCAGTTGCAGCAGCTTCAATGGTTTATACAATCACACATCACCATATATGGTACGGATATAGTATAATATAGTATATATGCATCTGCCAGCCATGGAAACCACTCACTGTCTGCATCCATTGCCCTCCCCCTTCTGAGGTCTTTAGCCTCCACATGGTCGACCACCTCAATGTTATCTTTTAATTGTGCAGTTGCAGCAGCTTCAATGGTTTATACAATCACACATCACCATATATGGTACGGATATAGTATAATATAGTATATATGCATCTGCCGGCCATGGAAACCACTCACTGTCTGCATCCATGACCCTCCCCCTTCTGAGGTCTTTAGCCTCCACATGGTCGACCACCTCAATGTTATCTTTTAATTGTGCAGTTGCAGCAGCTTCAATGGTTTATACAATCACACATCACCATATATGGTACGGATATAGTATAATATAGTATATATGCATCGTATACCAATGCAAACTTATTAATGACTAGTAATAAGTAGTGTATAGAAGTGGTTGCTGAAATTAAGGACGAATTTATTTCGTAGATGGGGCATACCAATTTGTTTATTCATTCTGAATTGTATTAGTTCATGGGTCAATATATATAAAAGTTATTTTGTAGCCAGCTATAAGGTAGTAGTTCTCTCTCTCTCTCTCTATATATATATATATATATATATATAGAACTACTATCCTGTAGCTGGCTACAGAATAACTTATTCTGTAGCCACTTTGAGTTACGATAATTACTATGTTATTTTACGAGATTATAGTAACTCCTTACTAAGTGGTTTAATATAACATTATGGTAAATATCCCCATGTGTTATAGTAACCCAACTATCGTAAATATGTATTTATATTATGGTAAATTAGTATATAAAATTATAGTAAATAGAGGTGGCTACTGAATAACTTATTTTATAGCCGGCTACTGAATAGCCTCTCCCTATATATATATATATAGGCTATTCAGTAGCCGGCTATAAAATAAGTTATTCTGTAGCCACCTCCATTTACTATAATTTTATATACTAATTTACCATAATGTCAATACATATTTACGATAGTTGGGTTACTATAACACATGGGGATATTTACCATAACGTTATATTAAACAACTTAGTAAGGAGTTACTATAATCTCGTAAATTAACATAGTAATTATCATAACTCAAAGTGGCTACAGAATAAGTTATTCTGTAGCCAGCTACAGGATAGTAGTTCTATATATATATATATATATATATATAGGGAGAGGCTATTCAGTAGCCGGCTACAAAATAAGTTATTCTGTAGCCACCTCCATTTACTATAATTTTATATACTAATTTACCATAATGTCAATACATATTTACGATAGTTGGGTTACTATAACACATGTGGATATTTACCATAACGTTATATTAAACCACTTAGTAAGGAGTTACTATAATCTCGTAAATGAACATAGTAATTATCATAACTCAAAGTGGCTACAGAATAAGTTATTCTGTAGCCAGCTACAGGATAGTAGTTCTATATATATATATATATATATATATATATATATATATATATATATATATATATATATATATATATATATAGAACCACTAAAACCGAAAAAAATATAGTTAAAAATTTATGAACATGCTGATGGATCTGCTAATGCTGGCCACAAAGAACTCCAAATTTGAACAGCTTCTGCAGAAATTTTCCATGTGCATTTATATCTATCACAAAACAAGAACTACTGGGCGGCCGATCATGGACCTAGAATATTTAGAGTCATATGTGGCAGGGCAAGTGTAGCCGTACGAGTAGGATTGGGTATATATGCGAGATAATGTTGTTGTGAAAAATATGAACACTAGGAAGAGTTTAGAGATTTCTGGTGTGTTAGGACTTATAGTATTTGCTAGTATGCAAGGTTTCTCGTGGACACACATGTGCACACTTGGGAAAGGCTTAGGTGAAGATTGTGGAACACCTCAAATAAATGATGTCATAAGCATGCATGCTCTTCTTTGTTTGGCTTCAATGGAGAGTTTATGTGATGAATCCTGAAAGATTGAGCTCACACCTGATGATGTACAAGTTCCTTTGTATGTTCATGCGTAGCTTAAGTCGATTAAGTCTTATGCCTCAATTTTCACTCATGCAAAAATGGGTTTCTATGCAAACTTAACATGCTTTTATTACCTACTTGCTAAAGCCATATACAAGCACTATCCTTTCTTCTTAATTCGGTAAGTCTTATACATAGTACATTTTTTCATAGACATGGTGCTCCTGTCAAGTTGTAGGTGAGGAAGCACTCGTGTACGGCTACTAGCCTTCTCTGGCTAGTCGTAGAGTGACTCATATTAAGCATGAGACGGGCACTGGCGGGTGTGCCATGAACCCATGTGTTGTGATTTAAAACCTGATCTTTGGCCGTGAGATTTGATCTTAAGAGTGGAACAACCTGGGATCTAGAACATAAATCTTTTGTGTATCTGCTCTATCTATATCTATATGATATTAAAGATCCAAAATTTCATCCTCATTTTTTGCCCACCTCCTCCTAACAACCTGAACAGCGGGAGAGCTACTTTTGTCTTGCTTTCACTACTGCAATCGTCCAGTTTCCTAAGGCCAAAAACCCTAGGGAAAGGCTTAGATACCCTAGGGAAACCAGTGTGGTTCGTCAGGAACGTGGCCTAGGGAACAATTTCGCAGGAAACTCTGAAGTTCCCTAGGGTGTCACCAGAAAACCCTATGGAAACTATCTTCCCTAGGATAATTTTACCCCTAGGGAAATCTGCTGACATATCACTTTGCAACCTACGTGTAAATAAGTTCATTTACCTAGGGGCTAAGTTTTTGTAGGGAACAACCACTTTACAGTAACATGTGCAGATCATATTATTGAACCAACAATATATATTTCAATTCAAAAAATTAATTCAAATACAAATTTAAACATGGAACGATACACATGCATTGTTTCCATCAGGATTCAACATTCATTAATCCGCATTGTTTTAAATTACAATATCTCATTATACGCACTAACACAACACTTGTGCCATCAAAATGACCAAACTGAACTACAACCACATAACATCATAGTAAAATTCTAAGCCCCTGATCATCGATCGACAATACAACATGTCAAAGCAATGGAAATTCATCGTCCTCTTGAGGTGAGTATGTACCCCCACCACTTGTTGTGGCATTCACATGACCATGATAGACTCCATAAGCGATCCTACTCAATCACTACTACACAAACGAATATGCGCAGCGTTGCACTTTTGCACTCCGTGGCGGGCACCTATTTTTGCCCGCTGCGGTAAATCCCACGATTTACCGCGGCGGGCATTTTTTATTTACTGCAGCGGGCACTTTTGCCCGCCATGGTAAATCGATTTACCGTGGCGGGCATCTTAATATGTCCGCCACGGTAAATACCCTATTTACCGTGGCGGACATCGTAAGGTGTCCGCCACGGTAAATCGATTTACCGTGGCGGACATATTAAGATGCCCGCCACGGTAAATACCCTATTTACCGTGGCGGACATCGTAAGGTAAATCGATTTACCGTGGCGGACATATTAAGATGCCCGCCACGGTAAATGCCATCTCCAATATAAACCGAGGCCCTCGCACCATCGTCGCCGCCTCCCCCACTCTCTCTCTGTCAGCTCCCCGCCTCCCCCACTCTCTCTCTCAGCTCTCCACCTCCCCCACTCTCCCTCTGCCTCCCACTACTCTCCCTCGATGCAGGCAGTGGCGCGCAGCGCAGCTCTCCTCCATAGCGCCGCCCCCTACAGCGGCACGCGCGGGACGACGGCGACGGCTGCGCCCTCCTCCTCCCCCATGGATCCTCCATGAACGACGACGGCGCGGGGCTAGGGTTTCAAATCCAGTGAGTTCATCTCCCTCTTCCTCTCCATCTCCCTCTTCCTCTCTCCATCTCCCTCACTCCTCCCTCTTCCTCTCTCTAGATCCGGCGACGGCGACCTCTTCCTCCACGGATCTGGCGGCGGCGACCTCCTCCCCCACGGATCTGGCGGCTGCACCCTCCTCCTCCATGGATCTGGCGGTGGAGCGACCGGATCCGACGGTGGATCTCCACCATGGCCACGACGCCGGGATCCACCATGGCCACGACGCTGGGACCTCCACCACGGCGGGCGAGGACGCGTTGGCGCGGCGGGATCCGTGAGGAGGCATAGGGATCCATGAGGAGGCGTCGGCGTGGTCCCCTACGAGCGACTGGCGAGGTGGTGGCGGCCATGGGAAGCCCGGATCCGTCACCGGTGGGCTCGCCAGTGGGCTCGAGAACGGGCTCACCGACGGGCTCCTAGTTTTTTTGTTTTTTAAAAATGATTAACCGCAGCGGGCATCCTAACGTGCCCGCCGTGGTAAAAGTATATTTACCGCGGCGGGCATGTTACACCGCCCGCCGCAGTAAATCGATTAACCGCGGTGGGCAAGGCCGCCCGCCGTGGTTAAGCCATGATTTACCGTGGCCTCTAGGCCACGGCAGACGGCTTTGCCCGCCGCGGAAAACCAAAAATGCCCGCCTCCAGTAAAGTTTGTGTAGTAGTGAATGTTTCCTCTGAAGTTTCCATTCCAACAGATGATCCAAGAGTAGCAACCTGCTATGCAATTGAACAATCAGTTTTAACAGTCAGAAGTAATAGAACTGTGCAGAACTGACTAGTATACATTGTGTGGTTTGGTCAGAAGTCAGAACTGTACAGGTACACACCAATTGCAAGCATAGATAGAAATCAGAAAAAAGGTCAGAAGTGAGCTTCCTTTCTTTAGCCAATTTAGAAGTGTGACACTAATACATGCGCATGAGGAGGTCCTGCCATCCCTCCTTCAGAAGCGGTTTTCGGTGAACTCTCGGCAAAGCTGCTGCACCTTGTTGAGCTCCTCTTGGGTGCCAGCGCCGGGGTTGAACTCCCACACCTGCCGACCATGGGAACTGAAAGGATCAAGATGCCCAAGAGGGGGGGTGAATTGGGCTAATTCTAAATTTCTTCGCAATAAATAAGTCCTACGGTTAGCCCAATTAACCCCTTGTGCCTAGAAAGTGTTTCTATTGAACTAACGCACAAAAGTTTAGCAACCTAAGTTCCAATCCTACTCTAGCATGGCAATTCTATGAATATAAATGACAAGAATTGAATTGCACAAAGTAAATGCTCAAAGTAAAGAGAGGAGGAAACACGGCGATGTTTTGCCGAGGTATCGGAGAGTCGCCACTCCCCACTAGTCCTCGTTGGAGCACCCGCGCAAGGGTGTAGCTCCCCCTTGATCCGCGCAAGGATCAAGTGCTCTCTACGGGTTCATTCTTCGACACTCCATCACGGTGAATCACCCACAACCGCTCACAACTTGAGTTGGGTCATCCACAAGCTCTCCGGATGATCACCAAGCTCCCAATCACTAGCAAGCCATCTAGGTGATGGCGATCACCAAGAGTAACAAGCACGAACTCTCACTTGACCATGACAAGCCTAATGAGAAGGGTGGATGCACACTTTGCTACTCTTGATCTCACTAATGAGGGCTCTCTTTGGGATTCTCAAATCTCAATCACCTCACTAGAACCTTGCTCTTCTTGGCACTCTCTAAGGTGTTTCTCAACTGTTGGAATGAGCAAAAGTACCCCCACACATGAGTGAAGGTGGTATTTATAACATGGGCTGAAAAACGAACCGTTATGTGCCTCTGCTGGGTGACCGGACGCTCCAGTCATGTTGACCGGACGCTCCGGTCAGTACACCCCGAACTCCAGTGTTTACAGTGTGATCGGACGCTGGCCATCCAGCGTCCGGTCAGTACTAACCGAACGCGTCCGGTCGTGATTTTCCTTCTCTGGAACCTTACTGGAGTCGACCGGACGCTGGCTCTTAGCGTTCGGTTACACCGAACGCAATCACCTTGGTCAAATGAACTAATCGGACCCTGAGCCAGCGTCCGGTCAAACCGGAGCCAGCGTCTGGTTAGTATTTGACCCTCCATTCACTTCCAACTCTCGATCATATATAAATGAAGTTTGCTCCATTGGATCTAAGGGCTATTTTGGAGCTACCTAGTGCTAGTTTTAACAAGTGTGCACCACACCTAACTCACTAGACTCACCTAGGTCAAGCTACCCATCCATACCCCCCTTAATAGTATGGCCAAAGAAAACAAACAAAGTCCTAAACTACTCTAAGTGTCTGTCGACGAAATATGGTCGGCAGTCTACCTAGGGATATGCCCAAGGTAGTAGATTATTGGCAGACAGATGCGCAAGCCACAAACAAGACGGTGACGCAAGACAGACACGAGGTTTTATCCAGGTTTGGCTGCCAAGAAGGCGTAATACCTACGTCCTGTGTCTGATTTGTATTGCTGTATGTCAATGAGAGATGTTTTTTAGAGGGGTCCCCTGCCCGCCTTATATAGTCCGGGGGGCCAGGTTACAGATCTGGAAACTAATCCTAGCCAGTTACAATTGTCATATGTGGCTGGATAAGGACTCCTATTCTAACTGACCAGGATCTTGATGGATCACCAAATCCGCCTTGACTCCTTACGCGGGACTCCGATCAGGTTAGCCGGGCCACACGTCATCTTTTGGTGGACTGGACCCACCGATCCAGGCCGACCCAAGCTTAGCCATAAGGGTATAGGGGTTAATACCCCCACAGCTAGTCCCCGAGCACCATGTATTATGCTGCGACACGCCACTTTAACCTTCTCCGACAAGTAAGGCTTGAGTCCTTGACATCTCTAACCACCGTTGTCGCCGGAGAAGTAGGTTGTCCGAAGAATATATGGTGCTCTTAAGAAAAAAGAAAAAGATTTCTGTCCTGGGAAGTGTGCCCACTTGTATTTCTGAACAGAAATGTAAGTGCGTCTTGGAGCGTAGCGTCCTTGATCATCAGAGGCGTAGGGGTCGAAAAACAAACACATTCACTGCAAGGTGAAGTGTGCCCACTTAGTCCCCAAGCCTGGTAGTAGGTGACGTAGGCACGTGGTGCCAGGGTCTAAAAAGAATTCCCAATTAAGTTGAGAACCCAATCGTCGTACAAGCAATACGAGATGCACCGACAGGTGCATCGTACCGATGTAGTCCCCGAGCTTGCTGGAAGGCAAAGTATGAGCCTTGTAGCAAGGTCTAAATAAATGTCTCTCAACTGTATGTGAGTACAAATCACATGTAGCCGAGAAGAACGATCTCCGAGCAGTGGTCGGGACAGTCCCCGAGCATGATAGTAATCCTTACAATCAGTCAAAGCATAAGGGTCGATTAAACAAACACATTCACCACAAGGTGAAGTGTGCCCACTTAGTCCCCGATCCTGGTAGTAGGTGACGCAGGCACGTGGTGCCAGGGTCTAAAAAAAGAATTTCCATTAAAGTTAAGAATCCAATCATTGTGTAGGCAATACGAGATGCATCGGCAGATGCATCGTACCGATGTAGTCCCCAAGCTTGCTGGAAGGCGAAGTATGAGCCTTATAGCAAGGTCTAAATAAATGTCTCTCAACTATATGTGAGTACAAATCACATGTAGCTGAGAAGAACGATCTCCGTGCAGTGGTCGGGACAGTCCCCGAGCACGATAGTAATCGGAGCAGTCCCCGAGCACGGTAGTGGTCGGAGCAGTCCCCGAGCATGGTAGTGGTCGAAGCAGTCCCCGAGCACGGCAGTGGTCGGAGCAGTCCCCGAGCATGGCAGTGGTCTGGGTAGTCCCTGAGCATGGCAGTGGTCTGGGCAGTCCCCGAGCACGGCAATGGTCTGGTCCATCATTGAGCTCAAGACATGCAGCAAAAAAAAAGGAACGCCGCTTGTATTATTATTTGGTGTATTTATTTATCTCCTTACTCTATCAAGTCCAATCTACCACATCTGGTCAAAAAAGCAGACGGATATAACATATCACTCTGCCTTCTTACTCTTTCTGGCAAACAGTCGCTTGGCGCCTGTATGGAGGTGCGTCAGTGTGGGCCCTCTCACATTATCAACGAAGAGGCGCGTACACTAGAAACGAAGAGGCGCGTTTATTGGCGTAGATCTCAAGGTTGTGAAAACAACCGTCTACGACGCGTGCACACGCCTCCCAAGAATCTCAGGCGGATGAAACAACGGAGCTCTTGGTTATTTATAATATAGAGCTGGTAAGTTACTTTTTACCGATCCCCATTGTCATTCGCCGCCGCAACCTTCTTCTTCCTCTTGCCGAACCCTACTCCTCCGAAAATCACCACCAATCCCCCCTCCACCGTGTCCACCCCCTTAGCAAGGGCAGATTAATGGCGAAGAGAGACGCCCAGAAGAAAGGCGGAGTCATGGCGAAGGAGTGGTGGAAATCAAGGAGCAATGAGCAGACCATCGAAGACCTTGTCGCCGTGGGAGTGCTCCACAACAAGGCACTCGCGGGATGGCATGCGCCAGAAGGAGAAAGCTTACCCGATCCACAACCAGGTGAGATTATGGTTTTCGAGGATTTCTTCAAGTGGGGTTTTGGGGTTCCAGTGCACCCTTTTCTTCAGGGTCTCTGCTTGTATTACGAGATTGGGATTTGCAATCTGCATCCCAACTCGATTCTTCTTGTCTCCACCTTCATCCATCTTTGCGAGGCCTATGGTGGCTTCCAGCCCCATTTCGACCTCTTTCGCCACCTATTTTGTCTGCGGAAGAAAGGGAGCGGCGACTCGAAGATAGCCGGAGGCGTCTACCTCAATCTGCGTGACGGTATGAAGGCCCAGTACTTGCACTGCCCCTGGAACACCTCGCTGGACGAATGGTACAAGAAGTGGTTCTACATCCACAAAGAGCCAAACACAATCACCCTGTGTGATGTGGGGTTGATTTTGGAGAAGAAGAACAGCTGGTTGTAGAAGCCCGAGCACTTGGAGCAGATCGTAGAACTGCTCGGGATGATCCCGTGGGGAAAGCTGGATGGTCCAAGTGTGGTCGGGAACTTCATCAGCCGAAGGATCCAGCCCTACAAGAAGAGGGTACATCCTGGCTTCGAGTACCAGGGGAGCACAGACCCAACGAGGACCAGGAAAGAGGCGCTCGACAAGATAGAAGTCAAGGCTAGGATTGGGGAGCTATTCAACTTAGCTGATCCCAATTATGTCAGGTTAAATGACATCGAGCACGCCTTCAAGCTAGCCCAACCTCCCCCAACGGTAAATGATGCTTCATTGTACCTGTAGAATCATGTTGTAACAAGAAATTTACTGTTGTCTCCTTTATGTTTCCCAGAGTAATGGTCATGACTAGGCAACAGTGTTAGTGTCTCCACCCCCTAGTGTGGATTGGCCGCAAGTTGCCAGCCCAGCCGCCTAGACCAGTGCCAGGACCGAAGACGTCCACTGGGCGGCACTCGAGGTTGTGGAGGATGCATCGGCCAGAGTGGCTGGCAAGCGGCCGGCTGCCAACAAATGTCGCCTGGCCATCTTTCCCCTTTCAGACGATGAAACAGAGGATGCGGACATCTTCTGACTCATCCCTTGAAAGAGGAGGAGACAAATGGGGTTGACGGAGCAAGGTGGCTCCTCTGTGCCTGCAGTGATCGCATCTCTGACCACTGCAACACAGAGGACAAGTGGGGGAAGTGTTGAGCACCAAACCCCAGTGCCAGTACCGGTCATGGAAAAAGACCCGGTGGAAACCGCCGAGCACGTGGAGCAGGCGTGATCGAAGAGACGCTCCTTCGCCATGTCATTCCGTGCTTCCAAGCTATAAGAATCTGTAACTTTGATGTAAGCTTATAATTTGTATTGAATACTATTGTCTTCTGAACTTTTTCCTGGTATATCAGGTCAGCGTCCACCGAAAATCCTGACCAGCTAGCTGGGTGTGGCACGGCTTCGCTAGTACTAGCGGAAAGAACTGCTCAGCGATCGGTTGTGGAGGAACCTCGGTAGACGAGCGGCCAAACGTCAGTCCCCGAGCAGCTGGTCGAGAAGACAGCCGGGCAAAGTATAGGTGCTCCGAGCACTAACCCTGCTGAAGTAGGTACCTTGGCGCCAAGGGAACCAGACCAAGCCGAGGAGCAGCAACCGGAGTTGGCGCAGAGCACGCTAGCCGATGCTACGGCTTGTGGGAAAGCCATAGTGGTCACGGAGACTGCAGACTCCAGACCAGCGCCGCCCTCTGAACAAGAGGCCGAAGAGGACGAAGTAGAAGAAATCCTAGGCTATCCCCAAGATAAACGATAACATGTATATGTGTCACGCTGGCGGAACGACGAGTGGGTTATGCACGAAGAAATCCCAGAGGTCGAAGAGACCCTAAAAGTTGAACGGGCGGCAAAGCGCCTGGTGATAGAAGTCCAGGTATGTTTGGCTTGACCACTTGACCCTGTTATGTAGTCGATCTGTCTGACTTAGCTTGTTTATATGCAGGTCTTGATGAAGACCGTGAAGTACTGAAAGAGGTGCTTCGACTAGATTGAGGGAATCACGGCGAACAATAGAGAACTGGCGGCCGAGGTGGAACGCTTGCGCAGCCAACTTGAAGCCACTGACCAAGAGAGGACAGAGCAAGAAACATAGAACCAGAACCTAGTCGGCCAGCTCAATGACAAAGAGCGGGAAAAAACAAGTAAGTTGTCATTTTATCATAGTAAGTGTATGACATGTGTTGTTGCGTTGTTGGTAATGACAGCTGTAATGCAGGCTTAGAAGCTGAGATAACCCACCTCCAAGAGGAGAATAGCTGTGTGACCGCAGAGTGTGGTCGCCTGAAGGAGGACAATGAGAAACTAGCACGCAGCCAGTCTCAACTCTAGGACCACACCACCACAATGAAGGTGGAACTGAAGAGTAAGTATTCCAGACCACCGTTCTCATTCTGTTGCCCACCTTATCTTGTCGTGCCTTTACATTTGATGTCTTGTACGGTGTGCAATTTTAAAAGTCAATGCCAAGAGGCATCTAGAAGCCATGATAAAAGAGCGTGACAGCTGGAAAGCACGATGCCTCGAGGCCACCGAGGATCGGGACACATGGAAGAACCGGTGCCAGGAGGTGGCAACTGGCATTTTGCCCATCCTCGACCTTGTCGACCCGGTGCTCATAGAGGAAGAGCCAAGGACGCCCCAGCTCAGACTAGTCAAGAGATGCAGACAAGCATGGGGATGGTTCCAAGAGTTCATGAAGGAGGCGGGTGAGTACACGGGTGCCCATGTGCTAAGCATGGTGCGTGCCCACTACCCTCGGATCGATCTCAAGCGCCTAGAGGCTAGATACCCAAAGGAGGTAGACCCAGACAAGGCGGAGGAGCTTCGGATGGCCTAGCTAGACCTATCATCAAAGATAATTGGCGACATTAACCTATGTGGAGGTGGGACAGCACCTATACAGGGTACGCCATCGACAAGTCAGCTTGAAACGCCATTAGTTGCAAGCCAACCGACGAAGCCTGCGGCCTCGACCAGCCAGGCATCGGCGGGGCCATCCCCTTCAGCTCGACTAGCACAAGAGTCCTCGAGACTCGAGTAGGATATCGGAAGCAGCGAGCAGTAGGTGCCGCGTGCCCCGACCAGCCAATGTAATAGGCTTAGAGCTATAGAAGGAGGACATAGTTGTGTTATTGTAAACTTGGGCCTCTTCAGGCAAGCTTGTAATAACGTAACTGTATATCATTATAAGCTTGTTTGCTTTGTATAAAACGTATTTAAGCTTGAAACTTATGTTGGTGTAACTGAGTGAGAACATGATAACGTTCTGTTTAGTTGTACCATTTAGCTCGACACATCATCCCAAAAAGTTTGTGCGGCCCTAGTTTGCCATGTGGTTGGAGTGTGAGGTGCGTGACCTGGGCACACGCAGACATGAACAAGCCAAACCAAGGGGGACCTGCCGATCACCCGTAACGTAGAGAGCAGATCCCGTGCACATGTTGGGAGGAACCGGAGAGAGGTCCTGCTCCGAAAACCGTAGAAGGAGTGGTGGTCGGCTTTTACTGGCTAAGTTAGAATAACCATAAAAGTTGAAGTGACACATTAGAGTGGTCAGAGAAATCATAATAGCTTTATTGAAGTAAATCAAAAGTACAAGAGGGGTACATATCTCAGTAGTCAGGCATAGAAACATCTAAGCTTGTCGATGTGCCACGAGTTTGGTATGTCCGTACCGTCCAAGTGAGCTAACCTGTAAGACGTTGGTCGTGTGACCTCCTTGATCATGAAGGGCCCCTCCCATGGGGTTGCAAGTTTATGGACACTAGCCTGGTTCGTCTTCCACTTCAGGACCAGGTCCCCGACCACAAAGAATCGCTCTTTAACGTTCTTGTTGTAGTACTTGCGCAAAATAGCAAGGTATTTGGCCATACATACACAAGAATCGAGCCGCTTCTCTTTTGTGCTATTCACTTCTAGCTCCCGTACTTCGTTGGCCTTGCCTTCGTCGAAGTTCTCTACCCATGCTGATCTAAAAGCTATATCTACAGGGAGGACTGCCTTAGCGCCGTAAACCATAAAGTATGGCGAGACGCCGGTGTTACGACTGGGCTGAGTTCTGAGTCCCCAGACTACGGCTGGTAACTCTTTGAGCCATCTTCTGGGAGCTTTGTCATTTTCTCTATACATCCTCTTCTTCAACGCATCCAAGATCATGCCATTTGCCCGCTCGACTTGTCCATTAGCTCTAGGGTGCGCCACCAAGACGTATTTTACTACTATGCTCCTTTCATCGCAGAAGTCCCAAAAAGTGTTCCTGGTGAACTGAGTACCTAGATCGGTGATGATGCTGTTGGGTATGCCAAAACAATGGATGACCTGGTCAAGGAACATGACAGCCTTTTTTGAGGATGCCTGTACCAAAGGCATGTATTCTATCCACTTAGAAAATTTGTTGATTAGCACAAAGATGCATGTAAATTTCCCTGGAGCCGGTTTGAAGGGCCCGATCATATCCAGTCCCCAGCATGCGAAGGGCCTAGAGGCTGGTATTATCTAGATCTCATGTGCTGGTACGTGGATTCTCTTGGCAAAGAACTGACAACCCTCACAGTGGCGGACTAGCTTCTCTGCGTCGACTACTGCTGATGGCTAATAGAACCCTGCTCGGAAAGCCTTGCCAACCAGCGTTCTTGAGGCCATGTGGTTGCCGTAGGAGCCAGAGTGGATTTGGTCTAGGAGATGTTCACCATCCTCCTGGGTTATACACTTCATCAAGATTTCCTCCTTTGCGTTCTTGCGCCATAGCTTGCCATCGACGAGCAGGTACTGCTTACTGCGACACATCAGGCGCTCGTTCTTTGTTCGATTAGTGTAACCGCTGCCATCTGTTAGGTACTTGATGAAAGGTATTCTCCAGTCGGGCTCATGAGTGGTTAGAGGGGGCTCGGTGGTGCTTGACGTCGGAACCGTAGCCACCAATTTCTAGTCTGGAGGCTTGTCTGTCGTGGAATCTTCCTCTTCGATGGAAGGCGTGAGCAGGTCTTGGATGAATACGCCATGTGGGATTTTTGCTCGGGATGATCCTAACTTTGACAGTGCATCCGCTGCTTGATTCTTGTCCTGGACCACGTGTATGTACTCAATGCCATAGAACCTACCTTCCAGCTTTCTGATCAATTTGCAGTATGCATCCATCTTTTCGCTGGCTGTGTCCTAGTCCTTGTTGAGTTGGTTGATGACCAGAGCAGAGTCTCCATAGACATAGAGACATTTAACGCCAAGCTCAACCGCAATGCGCAAACCATGTAGGCATGCTTCGTACTCGGCGGCATTATTAGATGCTGGGAAATAAATCCTAAGGACGTACCGGAGCTACTCCTTGGATGGTGACATGAAAAGGACTCCTGCTCCCGCACCGTCAATGTTGAGAGAGCCGTCGAAGTACATCGTCCAATATTCGTCGGATCTAGGAGAGGCGGGCGTGCTTAAGTCTGTCCACTCGACGATGAAATCGACAAGTGCCTAAGACTTGATTGTAGTGCGGCTTGCAAACTCTAAGGAAAAGGGGCATAGCTCCATTGCCCATTTGACGATGCGCCCATTCGCATCCTTGTTGCTAATGATGTCTCGTAGAGGGTACTCAGTCATGACCACCACACGATATCCGTCGAAGTAGTGTTTCAACTTTCGGGATGTTATCAGTATGGTGTAGATCAACTTCTAAATCTGTGGGTACCTGGTCTTGGACTCATTGAGTACCTCACTAATGAAATAGATTGGTCGCTGTACCTTGTAGACGTGGCCGGGCTCGTCTTGCTTGACCACCATGGCCGTGGAGACCACTCGATTAGTAGCCGCAATATATAGTAGGAGTATTTCATCTTCTCTTGGAGCAGTGAGGACTGGAGGTGACATAAGGTATTGTTTCAGCTGTGCAAAGGCAGCATCTGCTTCCTCCGACCACTCAAACTTTTCGGATGCTTTGAGTAGTTTAAAGAATGGTAATCCTTTTTCACCTAATCTTGATATGAAACGGCTGAGGGCGGCCATGCTTCCGGTAAGCTTCTGAACATCCTTCACCTTTTTGGGCGGCTTCATGTCTAGGACAGCTTTGACTTTCTCTAGGTTAGGGCGTATGCCGTCGTGACTGACGATGTTGCCGAGTAGTATGCCATAAGGAACACCAAAGATGCACTTCTTTGGGTTTAACTTCCACTGGAATGTATTAAGGGATGCAAAGGTGCGTTCTAGGTTGTCAACAAGGGTATGAGCTTCCTTGGTTTTGACAACTATATCATCAACATAAGCCTCAATGAGGTCTTCTTTTATCTCGTCTTTGAGGCAAGCTTGTATAGTGCGTTGGTAGGTAGCCCCGGCGTTCTTGAGCCCGAACGACATGGTCGTGTAGCAGTAGGCGCCGAAGGGCGTGATAAAAGATGTCTTGATATGGTCATCCTTTTTGAGAGCGATCTGGTGATAACCAGAGTAGCTATCGAGAAAGGAAAGGAGCTCACAACCGACAGTTGAATCTACGACCTCGTCTATGCAAGGTAAGCCGAAGGGGTCTTTAGGGCAGTGTTTGTTGAGATCAGTGTAATCAACGCACATTCCCCATTCATTATTCTTTTTGCGTACAAGAACCGGGTTGGCTAACCACTCCGGATGATACACTTCTTTGATAAATCTGGCTGCCAAAAGCCATGTAACTTCTACCCTAATCGCCTCCTTTTTGTCGTGAGCGAACCATCGTAGCTTCTGCTTGATAGGTTTGGCCTTGCCGTTGACATTCAAGGAGTGCTCGATCAAGTTCCGAGGTACACCGAGCATGTCAGTAGGTTTCCATGCGAACACATCCACGTTGCTCCTCAAGAACCTAATGAGCGCGTCTTCCTATTTGGGATCCAGGTTGGCCCCGATAAGGGCCGTTTTGCTGGGATCACCGTCGACCAGCTGGATCACCTTGTGCTCCTTGGACTTGATGTTCTTGCATAGAGCCTCGAGCTCCGAGATCTCCTAGTGGTCGGTCGAGGTCTTCTTGGCGTCGAGCATGGTCTGGGCCATACGAATAGAGAGGTCGTGAGCCTCTGCTATTCTGAAACTGTCATCTTTGCAGGTATAGGCTGCGTACACGTTGCCTCGGAGGGTTAAAACTCCTTTCTCGGTAGGCATCTTGAGCACCAGATACCTGTAATGAGGTATGGCCATGAACTTAGTGAGCGACAGTCAACCAAGAATAGCATGGTAGGTGCCGTCGAAGTCGGCGACCACGAAGTTGACGTAGTCGGTGCGGAAGTGGTCCGGGGTCACAAACTGCACAGGTAGCGTGATCTGCCTGAGAGGTGTAGAGCTCTGTCCAGGGAGAACACCCTAGAACTGTGCCTCGTACGGCTTGAGGTCTGCTTGAGCTATCTTTAGGGCGGGCAGACTGTTCTTAAACAGTATATCGATGGAGCTACCGACGTCGATCAGTACTCTGTTGAACTGAACCTTGTTGATACAAGGATCAAGGACTAGGGGAAAACGCCCTGGCTCAGGTATTGCGGCCCATTGGTCCTTTCTGCTGAAGGAGATTTCGCGGTGAGACCACGGAGGGAGCCATGGATCGGTGAGGAGATGGTCGGTGTTGGCCATGTTCAAGCAAGCATGGGCGAGCAGCTTGCGTTCTTGTTTAGTCTCGATGGACACTTTGCCTCCGATGATGGTGTGCACGCGATCGATTGGCTTGACGTATTTGTGACGAGGGTCTGCATCATCGTTGTTGTTATCATCGTTGCGCTGTTCCCCTGCATCGTTAGGCTTATCGAACGTATCTGGAGCCTGTTGATGCGTGTAGATAGACTTAAGGACACGGCAATTCTCCATGGTATGGTTTGACTTAGGATGGAGCTGGCAGGGCCCTTTCAATGCTTTGGCATAGTCGTCTTCATAGTTACGATGTCCACCACCCTTTTTAATGGTGTTGACCTCGCCGTCATCTTCCCGAGCATGCTTGCTCCTATAATCGTCACGATGGTTACGCCGCTGATTACGTTGGTCACGATGGTCGTGGGAGTCGTTGCGCTGGTTGCGGCGGTCAAAATTGTCATTCCGATCATGGTTACCGTGGTATTCATCGTGGTGTGGAGGGTGGTCGGAGCATGGAACCCTTGCTGCTTCTTCAATAATTATCTTTTTAGCGTCGTCGGCGTCCGCATATTTCTTAGCGGTGGCTAGGAGCGCTGTGACCGAATCAGGTCTCTTGCGGAGAAGCTTATCCCTTAGGGCGTCGTGGAAGCGGAGGCCAGTGATGAAAGCCTCGATTGCCTCATTGTCGGAGATTGATGGGACCTTGATGCGCATCTCCGAGAAACACTGGACGTACTCGCGCAGTGGCTCATCTTTTCGATCTCGAATCCGTTGCAGATCGTATTTGTTGCCTGGTTGTTCACAAGTAGCAATGAAGTTGTCGATGAAGGCTTGCTTGAGCTCCTGCCAAGAGTTGAAATAGTTCGCCGGCAAGCTGACCAGCCATTGGTGACCTGCATGGCCAACAGCGACTGGGAAATAGTTAGACATGACGTGCTTGTGAGCCATGACTGATCTGCACGTAGTCTCGTAAAGCATGACCCATAATTCGGGGTTTTCCTTGCCGTCATACTTCTGAAGTTTCTCAAGCTTGAAATTCTTGGGCCATATGACTTGGCGAAGGTGTGGAGTAAACTGCTTCAAACCCGGTGGGCCGTGGGCAGTGTCATATTCCATACGGCGATAACTTTCATGGGATGCTCGGTCGTCGGCTCTCTGGTTGATGCAAGCGCACAGATCACGTCCACCGAGGTAATGGCGAAGATCGTTATTGCCATCACGGCGATCTCGATTGCCATCTGGATTAGCCCTGCGACCGTGGTTATCGTGGCGATTGTCACAGTTGTCCCGGCGGTCGTCATCCTAGACGTCGCGATGGTTGTCGTCCCGGCGACAGTTGTCATCCTGGCCACCATCATGGCCACCGTTTCCACCTTAACGGTTGTCTGATGGGTCGTTGTTGCACGAGCCACGTTGGTTGAGTGGCTGTGAGCGACTTGGATGCTGGCGGCTGTGGCTTGACTCGACTGAAACGGATGGAGCCCGAGCTTGGTTTACAATCTCCGCGGTCTAGGCAAATAGCAGCCGTCAGATAGGCTTGTATTTCATCGTGAACTGCTTGGGTTTCTGGGGTGTTGGGTAGCCATTGCATTGTCGCCATGGCGATGGCTACATTGGCACTTGGAGTCCTGAAGACCTGTTTGTCCCCTACCCTATCGAAAGCATCATTGAGGTCACGTGGCTGGACCCTTATACGTCGTGCCTCCTGGTCTGCTTTGGCTTCGATTTGTCGGTGATTAAACCGGTCAATATTGCGTGCTTCGCGTGTAGTCCTTTCTTGTTCTATTTTGCCAACTGCTGGCGGTTTGTCATTGCTGACAATATGGATCAAATCCCCTCATCTTGGCGGGAAAGACGGGAATTGTGAGAACCCCGGAGCGTGGTCTGGGATATCTAGATCGTACTTGATGCCTTCATCTTCGTGATGCTGAAGCTCAGTGTGGATAGATGCATTAGATGCGGTGCTAGACGAGGAGTTGGAGTCGCCCTCTTGGACTGTGTGGACAGACCCTTCTTGATAATCTTCAATCCGGATCATGTTGACAAAGTTGCATGGCTTCGGCCGAGGTTGGTGCATAAAACACAGATCCAAGCGGCGTTGTAGGTTGTAGGCGTAGCTGGAGGCAGCGTTTGGTAGGCCGTAGGGCTGGACCTGGTGGTTCTCCATCGAGGCTTCATACTAGGAGAGCCAGAGACCCATCGCGAAGGCTGGCCGGCAACAAGCAGAGTGCCCTTTAGGAGTAGATGTGACCACGAGATCTGTACCAAGTCGTGCAGGATGACTGGTCCGAGCTAGTCGGGTAGATCTGTTGTGGGGAGTGGTTACCTGCTCATTAGGTTGACTTCAAATCGTACTTACCAGAGCTAGGGTTTCAGCGAGTTTGGTGTCGACCCGATAAATGGAGTCGAGCAGGTTGGTATTGTCGATCCGCTTCCCTTTGTAGCGAGGAAGCGAATGACGAGTTGTCGGCGCGGCTGAAGGTGATGCAGGCGTGGTCAGAGCCAGATGTACCGTAGTTGGAGCCAGATCCATTGTGGTCAGAGCTGTATCCGTCATGGTCAGAGCCGTAGCCGATGTAGGTGAAGCAGTGGTCGGCGCAGACTGAATCCACGCCTCCTCTAGGGTCATGGCGATGAAGTCATCAGAGCCGGTGGTCCACGTGATCTGGCCAACGGTGAACGTGAAGCCATTCGGCATAGCCATGGAGCCGGAGATGATGACCATCTTGTTCGCTTGGAGAGCAGTACGCACACCCCCTACCTGGCGCGCCACTGTCGATGAAATATGGTCGGCAGTCCACCTATGGGTATGCCCATGGTAGTAGATTGTCGGTAGACAGATGCGCAAGCCACAAACAAGACGGTGACGCAAGATAGACACGAGGTTTTATCCAGGTTCGGCCGCCAAGAAGGCGTAATACCTACGTCCTGCGTCTGATTTGTATTGTTGTATGTCAATGAGAGATGTTTTTTAGAGGGGTCCCCTGCCCGCCTTATATAGTCCGGGGGTAGGGTTACAGATCTGGAAACTAATCCTAGCCAATTACAATTGCCATATGTGGCCGGATAAGGACTCCTATTTTAACCGACCAGGATCTTGATTGATCGCCAAATCCGCCTTGACTCCTTGCGCGGGACTCCGATCAGGTTAGCCGGGCCGCACATCATCTTTTGGTGGACCGGACCCACCGATCCGGGCCGGCCCAAGCTTAGCCATAAGGGTATAGAGGTTAATACCCCCACAGTGTCTCTCTAACTCCAATCGACACTTAGAACTAGTCATCCTTAACCTTGTCGTCCATCCTTTGAAAACCTAAACGATTTCCATCGTAGGGGCATGACAACCTTGATTGCTCAATCGATCTCCATTACCATGGCCTAACTTAATTGCCTCTACAAAACACACGTTATGATGAGTATAGGCCCGATCTTCCGAGAGGTAGCCGGTAAGTTCGATTTGTGGAGATCTCGACGTTGGCGATCCGGCTTCAAATCAGACACGATTCAAACCCTGCAACTGTTACACCACTGCTCCGTTGGTTATCAACCAAGCACAACTTGATTGACCTCGCCAAGAAGGCTTTTCCTGCAAGCGAATCAAAGAGCACAAGCAAGAAGGTAAAACACGCAATCTGAAATTGCAAATATGAATGACGCGAATATCAATAGAGGGTTCAAGAACTCAGTTCTAAAGGACTAATCGACACAGTGGAGGAGATCAAGAACGGGGGCCCTAGATCACTGTAAAAGGATTTGTCACCACAGTTACAATGAACGATTCAGTTTCTCGATGGAAAACTAAACTCTAAACAAAACCCAGTTGTGTAGCAGCAGCGGCGGCTGTGTTTATAGTCCAAGACTCGACCTAGGGTTGGGGACGGCCAGGGGTTGGGCGCCCACAACTTGGGCTTAAGGCCCGACACGATACATGGCCAAGTTGGCCCAAATAGGTGACGCAACACCTTGCCGTGGTCACATAGAATGATCCACAGACCTTCTAGAGCTAGGACCAGATCCAAAATGACGGCGTCGTCGTCCCCTTTCCAACGCATCCAAGAACGGCCCATTTTGATGTCATATGAGGAAGTTATGACCGAAACAGTGACGACGTGTCTGCTGAATCCGAGGGCGACGTGGCAGCTGAGTTGGGAACGAATTGGAACTTGGGGAAGACCATGGCGTCGGTGTGTCCAGCGTGGCGATGTCCTCATCACGTTAGTCATAGTAATCTTGTATTGTCATTAATCACCGAAACCCAACTAGGGGCCTAGATGCTTTTAATCTCCCCATTTTTGGTGATTGATGATAATAGCACCTCGAGTATGTGAAAGAGATAAGGTTTTTGACATGCTTGGATCATATAAGCTTTTGTCAATAAGAACAAAAGTGTTAGGCAAGCTTATATGACCTAAGCCAACATGATGTACTCAAAAGATATGAAATAAGAATGAGTACAAACAATAAAGCTCATTTGCATCGGAGTAAAATGCGGAAGCAAGGGCAAATGAGCATAACACAAGTGATATGACATATAAATAATTCAAAGTAGAGAGCACACATGTCATATATCACGATCACATAGATATCACTATCACATAAATATAGTTTTAATGCATAACAAGTAAACACACGATGAATGCATAATAGTGTATCACACATAAAACTCTAAATGTAATAGATAAGCTAATATAATAACTAAGCTCCCCCTAAGACTAGCATACTCGAACCCTCTCCCCCTTTGGCGTCAAACACCGAAACCTAAGGGTCGGTCGGTGGGGCTACAGCGGACGAGCCGGGCGCTGAGGTACGAGGAGCGAGCCAGAACTGGGCGCCATCATCATCTAATCCGGAGCTCTGAGCTGTCTGACCCTCTATAGCTGGGAGTGATGCTGAAGCAGTCTAGGTTGGATTAGGGACTAGAGCTACTGTAGACTCTACTGGTATGACCATAGTAGGCTCTGATGATGCCATTGAGGAAGGGAGCATCTCTGTAGTCACTATGATAGGCACAGCTGTAGATGGACCTGGTACATGCAGGTATGGCGGAGTAGGCTGCCCTATCAACTCACTGAATGAAGCTCCAAGATTCCTGGAGACTGAAGTGTCTGGCACTAGTAGCGACGACGTCTCAGCCGGTGTGAAGCCTGTCTGAAAAGGTGTGAACTGCGGGGCTAGCACTAGCGAAGCAAAATACTAGGACACCTGCTCTGTAGGAGAAGCAAATGGTGCTGGTGGCTGTCCCTAACTCTAAAGCCCACTGGGCTGTAACGCTAGAGTCATCGAAGTAGTGGTAGTCTGACCAAGCTGGTGTGAAGGCTGTGGCGGTGGAGCCCCAATAGCAGTCACTACATGCTGCATAACTCCAAGAAGCTGTTGCTGCATGAGGATCTACTACTGATGCATGGCCTGCTACTGCTGCTATAGTGCCTATGCCTGCTGCTGAATAGCCAACTGCTGCTGCTGGATCGCCTGCTGCTGCTGCTGGAACTCATCCTGCCGAGTCTGGAACTATGCAAATGTTGCAGCTATCTCCTAAGCCTGGCAAACCTGATCCTGCCTCATCCGCTCAAGGATAGCAAGTAGAGCGGGGTCTGTCTATGGTGCAGGTGGAGCTAAACTGGAGCTACCAGCCTCATGATCATGTCGACATGCTGGCATCTGAGGAATGGGCTGGTAGTCATCATCAGAACTATCACAGGGGTTGCTCACGACCACTCCCTCCTGTTGAGCAAGCTACTCCTCCTCAGTAGCTGCTATCCCTCTGATGATCTCATCCTGCTGAGCTGCAGTCTCTAGTACATCGGGACAATGGCATGGTTGACTAGGTGTTGTAGGTGTACTATGCCTAATCATCTGAGACAGGTTATAAGATGGGAACTCTGTGGTGACACCACTGTACTCAGCTAGCATCTCAAGCGGCCTCACTGTGACTGCTCTGTGGATAAGGAATGTGATCCAGTGAGCATAGGGTAGCTACCTATGACCTCTGAAGCCCTTAGCTATAGTGTCCTCCATCTCTGACAGAATAAGATCCCAAATATCAAAGACTGTCTGCTGCATCAGAGAGTTAATAATCCACAACTGAATGCGAGTCAAGCCCTCGCGATACCCCATCCTCGGTAGCAATGTCCTCCTCATGATGGCCTCTAGCACTCTAGCAGTAGGAGTGAGGTCACTGGGGTTCCTGCGCGATCCCTCTCCAAAGGGCTCAGTGAAGCAGTGGTGAACCAAGTCTATAGGGGGCACCATACCACAATGAG